>NC_079164.1:67240233-67372733 GCF_947568905.1 Ostrea edulis
CCAGAAACTGTTTACCTTTATCAGTGTCCAGTTCATCTGACCTTTGACCTTTCACCCCCCAAATCACTATAGATGACCCTTTTCCCATGCACTTACCACTGATGCAAATTAAATCAATTCAGTTTCCGTAAATAATTAAATACGACTTTAAAAAGCTTCATCACTGGACAGACAGTCAGATGGACAAGGTGGATTCCTAAATACACCCTTTCTTAATTAAGAATTAGTGTGAGGAGAGTATAGTATAAAAAAAACAGAGTGGGAGAGGAAAGACTGAAATGTTCATACTCATTGATAAGAAAGATTGTGAGTCTATGTACCTTCTACTGAAAACCAGGAGAAACGAGTGCTAGAATTGTGTTCTGGGTTTTCTTTGTACAGGAATGGAACAGGTCTGGAAAGTGTCTTCCCATCACAGCTAATGTACACCGGCACACAACCCTTGTGATGAGCTGTCAAGAAAATCAACAAATTCATACAAAAAATTATCACAAAGACAGTTTCTTGGTGTCAAATTAACTCTTTTTTTTAAAAGATATATAAATCAAGACAAATAATTTATATGGTTTCTCTTCAGTCAAGATGTGAAATTTTATTATCCCTTAAATTAGAAATCAGAAATAGTATATGATTTCATGTGTATGGGGTATTATTGAACACTTCATACACATGCATATAAATTGTGCATATGAAGCTAACCTGGCTGTGACTTGTCTGTTCAGCTTGAGGAAAACGTGTAAAATACCGGATATGTAACACCTGGTTATAACTGTTGTCTGTTCAGTTTGAGGAAACCGTGTAAAATACCCGATATGTAACACCTGGTTATAACTGTTGTCTGTTCAGTTTGAGGAAACCGAGTAAAATACCCGATATGTAACACCTACAAACACCTGGCTGTGACTATTGTCTGTTCAGTTTCAGGTGATAGTGTAGTTGTCTGTTTAGTTTGGGACTTTGTAACATACCTGGTGTGTAACATCTAAGAACACCTGGCTGTAAGAGTGTGGTCTGGACAGGTTCACCGTCTATAACACAAGTGTATGTAGATGAAACCTTCGTCCACGGTCCAATTACCAATAGCTTACTTCCCCCCTACAATAAAACAATCAAAATATTTAGTTAAAAATGAAGCTATTTACCATGGTGTCAAGCTATCCCAGTTCATCTAGGAAACATTACCTCAGTATAACTGAACTCCGGAGAGTAATCCACGATATCTACCAGACCACGACTGCTAGGTTTTCTAGGATTAGTTTTATGGTCGACTGACAATTGTTTGGATTTTTCTCGGCACTGTTCACAATTTGACATTGATTTGTTTGATGACTCAAACTTTGTCATGTCTCCTAAGTTTGTATTTATTGCATTGCCATTTTTTGACACAGGTATGGAGCCTGCCATATCATGTGATGAATGGTCATCTGGAGTCTCTAGAAAGCTACACAACTTTTCAATGTCATGGAGCTCAAGATCAAGATTGTCAAAGTCTGAGGAACCAAAGCTAGCACTCAAGGGGTCCTGTTCCAGCTCACTCGGACTCCCTTTGGATTTTACTTTGTTCTGATCTGTATGAAACCTGATAACATGCTGAACATCCTCAGCAGTTACTGATTTGAGATATGGGACTAGGTTAACCTCAGGTTTGCTAATGTTATTGTTAATCATTAAAGGAGAACAACTCTCTGATGAAAATTGCATTGGTGTGAAGTCTTGTTTACACGAATTCAACATGGATTGCTCGACTGAGCTGACTAGTTTATCATTGGAATCACATATATCTGTCAGGGAACAAGCACTGTTAAAGTCCTGAACACTTTGATAGTCTAGTTGGGTAGACTCTGACTGAACAGAGGCTCCTGACACATTAGGGCAAGAAACCAGTGTATTGTTCTCAGCCCCCACCACATGTAGACCCCCACCCTCAGGCATCACTAGCCCCTGTCTGGAATGTCCACTCTCACACTCCCCATGTCCATTCACCAGTAGGTAGCCACTCCCAGGCACATGCAATTTCCCACCAACATTTAACAAATATGGAACATGTGCTACATCTGGTTTATGATGCACAACATGAGAACTTCCTCCACTGGGGTTTCCTGCATGTTTTCTGTGGTACTGGTGTGGGTGGAGACCTTTTTTGGCATGACAGGGTGTGTCTCTAGGGGGTTTCTCACTGGTAGTCAGTGCAGTTTTGTCCTTCACAAACTTGTTGGCATTTTCATGGTATTCAATCAAATGCTTTACTAGCGCCTCCACAGTCTCATCAATCTGATAAAATATTAATCAGAATTATTGGTGTTTATATATAGACTCCACATTAATATCAAAATAGCAGATTTATGGATTCCAAGAAATCTGCAAATATCTGATGACCTATTTATAAAAGTTTAATAGTTATTGATTTTATTTTTAAAAATCCAATTCAAGGACAATGGAATATTTCACTGATAGAAGTAAATTTCATCACTTGTGTAAACACCCATTATCTTTGTTTTACAGTCTGGAAGGATAAATCTCTCACCATTTGTTCAGATTCCTCTCCTGGTTGGCCAGTGGAAACTTAAAAGAAAATATTTGCCAGATTAAGTGAGAAAAATAAAAGATTTTCAACTTAAAAAATATGCCTTTTATAATCAATCAAGTTTACTGACATAAAACTAAGAACAGTATCTCTATATCTAATTTACATTAACATCTTAACAATTCATTTATATCCCTGCAATTCAGAGGCCAAAAAATTCTATAACACTGAAGATTCTCAAATATATGTGAGCAATCAATATTCACATTAATAAGCAAGTAGTCTCTATCACTTTTATCTATTCACAAGTAATTTACAGAACAGACTGAACTCTTTGAGTAAGGCAGTAGTAATTTTATGTTCTCACATATTGGCAATAAAGAATTCGGCCGAATTAGTACAAAATACTCATTGTCAAACAAGGAAACAGTACAGATAATGCTTACCACTTACTTCAGGATTTCAATGTCATCCACAATATCTTTATAGGCTTATCAACTTTACTACCTACACAAACTGGTTTCATATACAACACATAGGTCTGAGCTATACCCCTCCATATATACCCCCCCCCCCCCCTCAATTGGCTGTATCTAAGGACTCACACATAGATCTGAGCTATACCCCTCCATATATACCCCCTCCTTCAATTGACTGTATCTAAGGACTCACACATAGGTCTGAGCTATACCCCTCCATATATGCCCCCCCCCCCCCCTTAATTGGCGGTGTCTATGGACTCACACATAGGTCTGAGTTGATCAATGAGTTCCTCTTTGGTCCACTCCTTTTTCTCCAGTGTGTATGGGGGTACAACAGGAATCTTCACCTTTGTGTTGTCTTGGTATGGGATGTTCAGGTAGTGAACAAGGACAATGTCTGGGTTCTATCAAATACAAAATACCATCAGGTAAAAACCACATAATGTTCAGTAATATGGGCTTCACAATTCAAGTTGTGTCAAACAAGTTGCCTAAGTATTTTCAATTTTGTGTTTTGGGTAAATGGCTATGAAAATAAATGAAGAATAGCCACAAGTCATTAATTAACATTGAGACTTTGATTATCGAGCTCATGCATTGCATCATACAGTGTTTATTTTGGAGGGAAATTAAGGCTTAAAAATCAATTCTTTAAATATCATACTCTATATTGCCACTGCAATAAACATATACTGTTGACAAGTTCAAAACAAATTGTGCATACAATGAAGTGCACATCAATTTTTCCAGAGAGATACGGAGAAATCTGCTTGTAACACATGTTCTGTGCACCGGTCATTTGGTGTAGTTGTAATTAGGGAAGATATTATCACACACCTGCAATAGCCAGTAACATCGCCGATGGAATGTTGGTAGAATGTCTGAGTGG
Source organism: Ostrea edulis (assembly GCF_947568905.1). Lineage (NCBI taxonomy): Eukaryota > Metazoa > Mollusca > Bivalvia > Ostreida > Ostreidae > Ostrea > Ostrea edulis. The sequence goes on from NC_079164.1 coordinate 67,244,129, forward strand.
ACGTATGAACCATAGATACACTGAAAATAAACAAGAGACCCATGGATGTACCATTCACCTGTATAAACCTGGCTATACACAGAGGTACATGGATGTACCATTCACCTGTATAAACCTGGCTATACAGAGGTACATGGATGTACCATTCACCTGAATAAACCTGGCTATACACAGAGGTACATGGATGTACCATTCACCTGTATAAACCTGGCTATACACAGAGGTACATGGACGCACCATTCACCTGTATAAACCTGGCTATACACAGAGGTACATGGATGTACCATTCACCTGTATAAACCTAGCTATACACAGAGGTACATGAATGTACTATTCACCTGTATAAACCTGGCTATACACAGAGGTACATGGATGAACCATTCACCTGTATAAACCTGGCTATACACAGAGGTACATGGATGTACCATTCACCTGTATAAACCTGGCTATACACAGAGGTACATGAATGTACTATTCACCTGTATAAACCTGGCTATTCACAGAGGTACATGGATGTACCATTCACCTGTATAAACCTGGCTATACACAGAGGTACATGGATGTACCATTCACCCATATAAACCTGGCTATACACAGAGGTACATCTGACAAACTTTGGAATCTTTCAATTGTGTTTCCAGGCATAAATTTCTCCAAAAAAAATCTCAAACTTGAGTTTGAGTTTTCTTTTAAGTCTGAGATTTTATTCATACTTTGACTGCTCAAATAAATCCAAGTTTCAACTAAAGTTTCCCCCCCCCCCCCCCCCCCCCCCCAAGAAATCCAGGCCAGGCTTACAATATGCCAAGACAATAAATTCAATTAATTTAATCCAACAAGAGCAATGCTCACGTTGCAAAATACGCCCATCCAATATCTTCAGTAAAGCAGTAGTAATCAAAGAAAGGATCAACACACAAATAAACCATTCCTTGGTAAAAAAATCTTTTGACATTTTCTCTAATATCAGAGAGCATTGGTAAAACATCAGTTTTAAGATGGCTTTGTTGAAGTTCAAATTGAAGATATATTTCCCTCTTATAATGTATAACTTCAGAAGCTAAAATATACTTGGTACCAACACTACAGAAACATATATACCAAGTTTGATGGACGTGGCCTTATCGATACTGTTTAACCTTTATAATTATTACTCATGAAGGTATGACCTTTTGAGATATTAAACATCTTTCTTTTACCAAGGGCAACATGCTTTGTTTTTTATTTAGCACTCCCTATAATCCTTCCCACAAGGAGCTGATGAATGAGTACACAGATTAACAGACCAACATACAGACTGCACTATACTATTATCTATGCCCACTTATAATGGTTGAATATGTTTTTGTCATCAAGTTTGATAATCTTAGCCTATATTAATTAGTACTGTTTCTATCTTTAGTTTGACCTTGACTTTGATCAAAGTACAGAATGTACTGTGAGTAGAACTTTTCAAATATTTAAAGAAAACAAGAGGGAGATGCACAGGCCTTGGTCATATACATGTAAGTATTAGTATCACTAAGTATCACTAGGCCCAAGGGCTATGAAATCTAGAACAAAATTCCTGCTCTGCATATCTAAGCTAAATTTTAATATTAAGCAGCAGTATACTTAAAACTTAAATGCCACCAAAATTGCCTATACTGACAAAAGACTTTACATGATATATGTAACATTAACACGATATGACTAATTTGGATCCGTCCTAGTGTCAAAATTCTGGGGTTGTGAAATTCACAATTTTGTTACATCCTTTTTTTTGCTTTTCCTAATATGCATTCAGTTTTTGTACTGTATCAGCAAAAAAGAAGTCTTTCAAATGATAGACAATAATCACTATAATAATATTGGCCCCACCCTGGAACCAAATGTCAGATATTGTCTTACCCCCGAGATCATGAAATTTACAATTTTTGTAAATCCCCCATCTAAATATTCATTTCGTTTCAATTTAATAACAAGAGCACTAAAGAAGATGCTGACAAATTGCAATAAGTCACCTGAGTAAACTCAGGTGACCTAAAACTTAATCATATATCAAAACTAATTCCATTGTTTTTAAAAAATTTAATAATCAAAAATAACAATTGATTAATATTTTCACTAAATTAATTTGCACATTTAACAATGGTTCAATAAATTTATACATTAATTCATTGCAGGAACTCAGGCATATCAATCAATCAGTGATGAACTTTCATATCCATATAGTGCCTAGCATGCAAGTTAAAATAATGCATGATGATCATTTCATATTGCTCATAAAAATTAAAGCTGTCAGAAGTGTATCTTACCTATAAATACACAATACATTGAACAAAAGGCCCACAGGCCTTATCGGTCACCTGGGTACTTAGTCTAGTAAAAAGTATCACTACTCCCAAGGGCTATAAACACTAGAAAAAAATTCCTTTATGAATATCCAAGCTACATTCTGATGATCAGCAACAGTATAAAACAAGATGTGTTAAATTCTTTAAAAATCTTCAATGCCCTCGAAAGTGCATATACTCTGATAAAAGGCTTTACATAATATAATATGTGTATCAACATTAAAAGATATGACTAATCTGGACCCATCCTAGAGTTAGAACCCTGGGTTGTGAAATTCACCATTTTTTGTACATCCTTTTCTGCTATTCCTAAGTATGCATTTAGATTTTATACAGTATCAGCAAACTTAAGTAAATCCTACATATCATTATGAAAATTTTGATACCACCCTGAAACCAAACCCTTATCCCTAGGATCATGTAATTCACAATTACTAAAGGATTACCTGCTCTTTTGAAATATCCATTTAGTTTGAATTTAGTATCCATAACACTAAAGAAGATGTTAATTGTTTTACATTTAAACTCTATATACTAAGTTTGGCACTGCCCTGGGGTCAAAACACCTACCCCAGGGATCATGAAATTTACAATTTGGTAGAGGCCTTCCTGCTCTACATCACTATGCATTTAGTTTTTCTTACACATGTGCAGTTCTATAAGAGAAAAGGATTTTTGAAAATTGGTCAATTTTGGGCAGTTTTTACCCCGCACCTTGGGCCCGAGGGGTGCAGGAGTCCTGAAATTTACAATTTAAGTCCCCCTTGTCCCAAGGATGCTTCATACCAAATTTGAAAAGAATTGGAATAGTAGTTATCAAGAAAAAGTTAAAAATGTTCAATTGTTAAAACCACACGATGGACACCAACCAATTGCAATAGGTCACCTGAGTCAGGTGACCTAAGAAAAAATCCATATCTGTTTTATATGGTGTTGTTGACATTTAACGTAGTTCCACACTCCTGTAACATCATAGGATTTTGCAAAGTCAATGATTTAATGACAGGAACATAAATTTTGTTGGAGCCTTTTTCAATAGTTATTGTAAAAAAAAATCTTGTTAGCCATAAAATATTTCAAAAGTCTTAGTTATATTTGAATAGCCAATGATATGTTTCAAAATATTGAATCCAAGGACAATAACTCTGTTTTCATTAAATTATTTAAAAAGTCCATTATGAGATAGATTTCCTTTATTTTTGACAAACATTTTACCAAGGTGTTGAGGAATTATTATCTGTGTCTTTTCATGAAATTATATAAAATTTTAATCCTGAGCCAATTTTTAATAGCTCAACTGTATGGTGCCAGAAATTGTTTTTTATGGGGGGTATACATACTCTGGAAGCTATAGATTTGAAATTATTATGGAAAGGTATGGATTTTTTCATCAATAACTATAACAGATGTATACATCTACTAATATAAACAAAAAAAAATGATATATAAAACATTCTATAAGGAAAATGCGTCCACATTTGTTTGTTTTTTAACATTTTGGAGAATAACGCTAATTCAATAATTTTGCACATGTCATTCTAAAACTTGATGAACATATTGAAAATGACATGTGTTTTAGTTATTGACATGTTTCCCGATAAAAAAAATGCAATTCAAAAAATATTTTGTTGTTTTTATTTTAAAATAACAACAAATAACTGTTTCCAATGAATTTCATAAAAATCTACATAGTGGGCGGTACACGACTTCAGTAGTGTCTGTAATGAAAATTAATATGGAAATCCTTAACTGTTTTGCCTTTTTTCATTACTCTGAATGTTAATTTATTTATTCCAAACAAACAAATGCTACCTAAACCCCAAAAATCCAGGACTAAGGACCCACCTTAATGAAACACATCTCTCTGTACTGGAATTGAGTTTTGAATATAAGTGTATGGATGTTTTCTATCGTGTCTGTTACGTATGAAAGTGTGATGTGGCTCACATAATCTCCCTTCAGTTGCAATATATCCATGTATACTGTGCTCAGCAATGGCATTAATAGAAACTTTGACAAGTTCAACTCCAAAAATACAATAGGCTTCTTTTCCTTATCATTGAAAACACGAGTACCAAATTTGACAATCCTAGCATCGTCAAAGTTTGACCTTGATCTATAACCTTGCAAAATAATATGCTTAACAGGTGTACCAAGTTTGATGATCCTTGCCAAAAAGGTATTGTTTTTTATTCTTCCCACAAGGTGATGAATATGAATCCCCTTACTCAGAATGTTTTAAACCAATTTTGCAAGAGACCAGTGATATTATGAAAATTTAAATGACAAAGTTACAAACATAGTTGCTGCATGGACACATTTCAATCAGAAACACTCACTCGAGGCTTTGGCTCAGGTGAGCTAAAATACAACACACTATCTGGTTATTCAACATCAGAAATGAATTCCAATGTGCAATGAAATAAATCATGTGTAATTCTTTTTTTATCTAACATCGACAAACATACAGCAACTACTGCACTATATTACAGAAAACCTAATTAATATGAACATGTACTAAAGTCAATAACGAGAGCAGGTGAATATTTACTCTACAAGCAATAAAATCAAGTGGTAAAATTTGAAAATAAGCAAAGAATCAATTTCTGTTACATTGTGTACGTACAATTATGAAAGAATGAATCAATTAAACTGCAGCAAACTATACAAGATAGGACCTGTCCATCCTCTTAATTTAATCATGAACCCAAGAAACATAAAACTAAATAAACGCAATTTATACAGAATTCCTTCCATCACATTATTCTCTGCATTTCTGGTCGTATTACATATTGAATTGTATATATTTATCACCCACTAGCTGTCTCATTCTTATTCTGTGTAGATCCTGTTAAACAGAGGACTGTTCTCTAAAATACTGATCAATAAATAACAGCACAAACCTCCAAACCCTGGACTTTCAGCTTCATGTGGTCCTCTCGGATATTTTTGCCGTCCTTCCTCTTTTTCCAGCAATAGCCATCTTTGCGGTACCTCACACGGTTCCTGCTGTACAACAACATGGAACCACTTGGTGGGCGAATCTTCATTTCCATCTTCAGCCATTCTTTGTGTTTGGAAAAGGCAATCAAAATGGATGCAATTTCCTGGAAGAAAAAAAAAGCAGCTTTTTGAGCAAGTCACAGATTTGATATTCAGACATATAAATTTTTTTTTTATGGATGGTGAATCTAAGGAGGTATGCTACACCAGAGGAATATGATATGGATGAAAAGTGGAAAATATGTACAACAAAATTTTGAAATTAAAAACTTTCAAATTTACTTTATTTATTCAAAAAATGCAGTTTTAGTAGAGACCTGGATCTGAAAAAATTTAAAACCCCTGCTGGACTCGATCCCGCAATCTACAGTTCAGTAGTTGTGCTAACCTACAGAGCTACTCAGCTAAGCGATGATTTTTTAAATGAATAAACAAATATTGCTGATATTTATATTTTCATCCACGTTCTAAAAGGAAGTCAGCCATTATGACAATGTAGAGTACCTCCTTAAGGTTAATCTTCATGATACCTAAAAGTTAGTTGAGTGCATGTTTTTTTGAAATATAATGCATATATCTACTGACACTTTGTAGGGAAAGACTTTATTCTATTTTTGGATATGGGTGTTGATTCAGAACACCTTTAAATGTTCTACATGACATTATATTACGATATTAACACCAATAAAATCACTGTGTGACGTATAACCCTTCATCTCTTACAAATATTGGAAATGGAATTTTGTGCTTGGAAGTTGATTTTCATCATCATACTTTTAAAAAGACTACACATGATTTAAAGCTATGGTGTTTCTAAGCAAATGATAGTCAAAATGCATGTACAGTGATCCCCCGCTATATTGCCCCCGCTATAATGCCACCCCTGCATATCGCCAAAAAAATTGCTGAGGTACAAATGTTGGCGTTATAACAGGGGATCACTGTAGTATATATCAAAACTGCCCATGTACACAATATGAGCACAATCATGCAAGTATTGATTATGTGACATAGTAGTGTTTAGTTTTAACAGTGACATCACATTATGATGTCATGCATATTGCTTAATAACTACCAATGAAAAAGCAGTATAATCAAAATTTGATACATCATTTGAAACTATTGTAGGAAAAGAAGCAGAATTTTCTCTCCAATATTCTTATTGCTGCACAAATGTCATCATTTCATCACAAAAATAATGATACATAGATTTGACAAAAAGCACAAACCAGTACCATTTACTTAAAATAACAATCAAGCAAGGCCATAGATGGGATTTGCACAGCAATATCATACACACATATCTCTATTTCCAATGTTTTTAACTTTGATATGTCTAACCAATTGAAAGGATAGTCATTTCCTCATGAATGTGAACTATGTGCATATGAATCTTAATAAACATAGTAAATGTAGGACTACTGGGAATATTACAACAGAAATGAAAGTAAAATGTCAATATATATAGAAAATAAATTTCATTTTTTGAAAATACATGAGGACATGATATTTGCAGTTCATGTGACATCATTGTATGACATGATGTAGTGCACTTGATTCATTTAAATATCTGTATTCACCATGTTGGAGTATGGATTATTGATTTTAAAAATGTGGGTTCTGTTGTTTATTTTCTAAATTTTAATTTGCACCTCACAAGGCCTAAGCTTATAAACACTGAAACAATTAATAATCATTTCCTGTGGAATCCAGAGTTTCACTTCATCCAAACAGTGTTACCAAGAAAGAATGGGAGATTTGGAAGAAACCATGAAATCAACAAATTCTCCACAAACATTGGTGGGAATAGAACACATGACCACATTGTTTTAATATGATAAACAAAATGAAAATTAATAACAAATTCTAGACAAAAAGACCTAACACTGCTGGATGATGAACACGTACATCAAACATCAGGTGACATTTCCTATACACAGCATTAAGAAACAGATTAAACAAATTAATTTTCATTCACAGTGTAACACACAGTTCTTGCATAAACTCTTTAATGCCATCTTGCTGATATCTACAATAAATTTTATATCCAATTTTCCAAAATAAATTGGATTTCCAAATACTTCAACAACAGTATTATATGTTTATGTTATGGCATTGATCTCATTGTTTGGAATACCCTGGAATATAACAAAATTAATACAATGGTTCTTTGGTTTCACAGAGGCAGTAGAAGATACAGCAGCTGTATTAATGGGTACAATTGTTCTTTGGTTGGGTGGAGGCAATATATCATATAAAAGCTGAATTGATTCCCACACAGTGAGCTGCTAAGTTCATTCATTGTCTACACAATTATACACCTACAGTACAGGTCTTCATTGCGAATCAATTTGGTTGGAGTCTCGTTCACTTGAATCTACAATGATTAGAGCTCGTGGGCTTCCTACTGAAGGCTTACAGCACTGTTTGTCATTCTGTCTGTCATTGATAGATGATCTTAGTGAATTTCGTCAGTAGATTTCACATCACTTTAAAATTCATACACTTGGTCCATCTCACCTCTAACTATACACAATCATCACTAAACCTCACAGATACCAAATTGGGGCTCGGATATGGTAAAGATTATGGAAGTAGACAATTTGCTGATAATGTACCTTGCATGCCAAATGGTTTCCATATAAAATGTATCATGTATTATATAAGAAAAATACTAACATATATATCTTACATAAAGTTAGCAACGCTGACCTGTGAAAACTTTACATAACGATTACGTATAATATTGAAATGGATATGATACTCATAAACTCATTGATTTCTGAAATATGTTGGATAACCATAGATGTGATGTTTAATACGTCCAGAGACTATGAGCAGAGTGGAGTGACTTATTAATTAATTGCTATGATTTCCTATCACAATAGATTTTATTTTTACTTTTTTAAAATATGATGAGATTTTAAAGATAACTAAATTTGGGCGAAATCTAGTTCATTTTTGTAAAGATCACAATGCCTATGATTTTCTCATAGAAAAAACACTTGTAGTTTCGATTTTGCCTTGTCCCCATCAGTTAGTCTCTCTATTTCTGATAAAAAAAAAAAAAAACTTCACTGTGAGCTAGCTGTTAAACAATTCAAACTCACGATTTTTTTTCTTATACAATTCTACTTTAGCTTTCAATAAGTTTCCTTGAATATACGATATATCAACAGCATATAAGTGTATCTACATTGTTCTTGTCAATAACAAGATTTCTGAATATCTCTTTCAGATGTAATTCCACCCATGTTCTGCAGTCCTGTTGTAAATGTACTTTAGACCCACTTTAGGGCAGTTCTATAAAAACTTAAAATTCAATGGTTTTTGAAGATTTATTTGTATGCATCTTCTTAGAATGTAAAACTTTATTCAAAAAGACCTCTGGGGCCAGGATCTGAAGCAAGCTGATTTAATTTACAATTAAGATGCATTTTCACAAACTGTATCACCTTGTTATCCATGAGATCAAAGTTGTCTGTCCCTAAGGGTCCATAAAAATTGAAGTTGCAGGTATTATTTTCATGCTGGTTTAATCTGTTGATCAACCCTTAATTAATATGGCATCAAGGTATTCTTCAAAAATATCAAGTAAATCATCTTGCACACAAGCAACCAAGTTCAGAGGAGTGCGACATATATTTATAAAAAAGACTTCTCTGATAGTCTTTCATTACAGTTCCGACTTCATTATGCTGCTAGCATCAGAAGACATGACTGCTGTATGATCAAACTAGTCTTCTAATATTTACTTGCACATTTCTCTCAATGATTTCTCTTCATCTGTTGCTTTGTCTACAATTTCTCCTTTTTACACAAGAGTTAAAAAAATGTAAATGCTAGATTTCATGGTATGAATGTTTTCTGAAATAAATTAATTTAAAGATGTAAGACTGCTCTTGCATTGTTGAGGAAGTAATAATGTTGATTCAAAGCTTGTTTCATCTTATATCTATTCTGAAAATGTAGACAAGAGCTCAGGGTTTTTTTTGACAAACATCATAATTATCTGGAAATGGATTGTTTGTATGAGTGTTAAAAACATGTCTTCTCTATCCATTATCAGGACTTAACATTAAGGAAAACTTCCACTTGTCCATCAGAAAAGTTCTTAACAAAAGGTACTTAGTTGTATGAAAAAAATCTGAGCTTTTTCACACACACAAGCAATCTGCTAGTGTGACATAGTAATACATGTTCCCTCCCAGTCCCAAGTCAAGTCATTTGCATATAATATTCTGCATGTCACAGAATAATCTTATGTCAACAGTTTAAGTATAATATAATATAAATAATGAAATATAGGAAAATAGAATTTGACAAATCTAAACATACTGCTTGGCCATGATGTCTGATCTTGAAATTTCATTTGTATCACCTTTTACAATTTCTCTAATTCTAATATTCAAAACATCTTAACAATCTGACATCTGCAAATGAAGATTTTAATCATGGTATCAAACAAAGCTTTATTCATATCCTCAGCCTCGAGTTCTATTAATGTGTTAGGAACAACCTCATCTCCTGTATTCTGCACAATATTGAATAAAGCATATAAACTTCTACCTAGCATCTTCAACAACCACAACTGTCTACCTGCATTTCTGTTGCTATGTGATGTCTAGATCTCTTGTGTGTTTTAATAAAGTCGAAAAATTATAATGGGATATTTTTGGACAAGAAGGTGGTTATTATTTTTCAATACCAAGAATACCCATCTCTTGTTAATATAGACATGGCAAATCAGATGAACTCTATTCCGATGGTGTACCTTATATCATATAGATCTAACACAATAAAAAAATACTGAGAACTTCGACAACAGAGAACAAGAACTGATTCAGTCAACCATGAGACAAGAGTTTGACTAACTTTGTTAAAATAATTCACCTGTAGAAAAATAAAACTTGATGTGTATCTATTCATTTGATAACCACATATCAAATTTTAGATTCCTAACTGATTGTAGAGAAAAGTCTGGAAAACTACATTCTGCAGTAAGTCCTATAAACCTAGTAAAAACCAGTTCACTGTGATGAAACTTAAACTTGATCTGTCAACATATAATCATTTGTAAATCTCATACTGAAATTCTGCTTCTAAAATCAAAGCATGGTGAAAGTCTGGAAAACAAAAAATAAAGTTCATTCAACCATGAAACTAAATTTTACAAAAGCAGAACCTGATCTGTAGGAAACTCACTAGATAACCACACAACACATTTCAGATTCCTAAGTTGCTATATTTGACACAAAGTCCCATGTATCTTGCAAAAATCACACATGTAAACATAAGTAGTAAACTACATACTAAATTTCAGCTTCCTATAAAATCAAAGCATGATGAAATAAGTGTGGAAATCCAAGTGAGACAGACTGACTCACAGATGAATGGATGAAGAGAAAACCTCTGGTCCCATTTGGTTCCACTGGTAGGGAAATAAAATAATCAAAGATTAACTTTTCTGTCTTTTATTCAACAAGAAAAAAATTCTCCAAAGTCTTCTTTGATATAATAAAAAAACCAATGTGTATATTTCAGGGAGACGGTATCACTATTACCGATGCCGCGATGCCTAACATCAATTCTAATTGCTTGAAATCCATCAAGCTTTCAAAGTGTCACCATGCAATCATATGATCCATGCATATCAATCTTATATGTTTCCTACACTATAGGAATGATGAACAGAAATAATGGTATAAGGTCAAAGTAAAAAAAATCTTGGGCATATAGTTTCCATGCTCTTATTAAGACATATCTGTGTATGACATTTGATGAAGGCACTCTCCACAGGTTGTTCAGAGATGAGCTGAATACAAATATGAGGTCAGTATAATATGGAATATTAAGGTTAAATAACTTGCAATGGACGTACTATTCGTTGTCACACTTTCACAACACGTTCCTGTGTTATGAAGTTTGATGAAGGTATCTTCAATGCAAAAATGGGAGGGACAAAACACACAAGTATAATGCCATGCTAATTAGATTGCTATGCATAAAAATGGACTCAGGAAATTTACAGAGATTTTGATCAGACAGTTTTATTTGATTGTTATGACTGCACTTTCTTAAGATATGAAGCACGTTCTCAACCACAGCACCAGCAAAACGTCTACACCAATATTACTGCAGCCAGATTAATAATGGTGATATAAATCATTTAAGACACTAAAACTTCCCTTAAATCTAAATTACAAATTGCTGCTGATTACAAACAACTTGGGTAATGTTGAGTATATAGGTCCTGCCGACAGACATTCACTCTCCAGCTCATATTGGCAACCTCTACACTGGTTTCCGGAACATGCTATGAGCAGCAGATTCATAATGAAGATACATGTATCATCCTAATAAGACAGCCAATACTAGTCTTCTGCAGAAAGCAATAACTCGATACAAACCCTTGCCACTCTGGCTGTTTTATTATAATGATTAGACTTATAGAAATATTTGAAAGTTCATATCATTCACACACTAATAAATCCCTACAATTTAGGTCATGCTGTTTCTCCATTTTCTACAGAAATCCTTACAATATTTCATTTATGAATTTAGCCAACTCCAATAATTTCTCTGCACATCATAATAAATTTTGCATCAACAATCTTAGAACTTTCTCTTCCATTATTATACTTTAGTGTTCCATTATACTTATACATAAAGTAATCTACAGAGAGGGTAAGTTGTGAAAAGTCATCATTTCCAAAAGTTGATTATAAAAGGAAAGAAATTTGCTTGATATATAATCGTGAATTCCACTGCAGACCAAAAAGTAAGCACTGTATTCGAAAACTTTCCTATAAGCTTATAACCTTTGTAAAGAATTACATGGACCTTAATACAGTAGTATAGCAATAAGACTGAATTTTAACCTACTAGTAAACACTAATTATTTTCTGAGGATGAAAGACTATCTATTTGCAATAATTAATTATACAGATGCTACTACTTGAAATTCAGTGAAATGCTCACTCTTTGCCAACAAAACGCCTTTTATCCTGTTATTGAATACCTTATATATATACACACACACACACCATATTTATTAATGCCTGGTTTGAAGATGAGGCCCTGGGGAAACAGGCTACACTATAATGGTAAAGATGCTCAGGGATAGTCGTCAATGTTGCTCATCCAGTCAGACACACATTAAACAGATTCATAAATTACCATATAATGGTTCTTTTTATGTATTTTTTTTAACTATAACTAAAAGACTACCAACAACTCTAGTACTGTGTCCATATTGTTTTTTTCTTTCTAAATTATCACAATAACTGATACATTTGAAAACTACAAAAATATCAATTATTCAATACAATGGTATAATTTTATCCAATATTTTCAAGACTGTAATTTTTACAAAATTGAACCATACATATGCATTTAGATTAAATCTGTAGTTTTAAATATCATATCACCTGCATCTTCAGAAAGTCTAACTGGTGCATGTTAAGTCAGAGTTTCACTGAAATAAGTTTTTGTGCTATTTGGAAGGCCATAGATCAAATCCCCTTATCAAACTGAGTGGCTTCAACATGTTCAAATAGTAAAGGGAAATGCAGAATAAATAACACTAAATACATCATGGAATCCACTAGAAAGTAACTTTTAAACAGATGCATCTAAAAATAAATACATGTAGTTGGTAATATACCTTTTCTAGATTAAGACTTCATTGAAAATACATGAGTATCCAAGTTACCTTCCCTAATCGTTAAAATCTTTCTGGGAAAATGCAACCATCCTACAAAGTTGAAAGCATTATACCCTAGGTGATAGAGACATTACCTCATTAGAGTTCCACCGATGACGGTACTGGGGAAAGTCCCTCGCTGGCCTGATGTCTTCTAGCTGCTTGGGGAGTACCCAATCCTTGTTCCCTAGAATACGTATCAATTGTTTCTATTCATTCGAGCAAGCAAGATCTTAATGAAAAATTAATTCTTAAAACTATATAAATCATCATACAATGTATAGAGAAATTGTAAGAAAATTAAGCAACGCACCCAAATTTTCCATCCAAATATCTTATTTTCATTTACTGTGTTGAAAATATTCATGATAACTACAGAGATGTAATATAATGATTTATCACAGTAAGCAGAGAGCAGAATTGGTTTGTATTTTGGTTAAAATGGATTTACTTTTAAAAGTGTTCATAGCAGGCAGACTCTAACAAACACAGTTTACATTAGCAAAAAAAAAAATGTGTTCAATTTTCAGATTAATCTCTAATGACTAAATAATGTACATTTATATAACTCAATTAATTTGGACATTTAATCTATGTTCATATCCAGTATAATTCACAGTGGAATCATATATCACGGGGGCTCAATATTCCTGAATTTCAAGGGCATTCCTATCCTCCTCAAAATAAATATGATTAAAACGTCAACAAAATACACAATTATAAAATGTATCAAAGTACAGACACCGTATCCTCCTAATTATATATTTACACAAGACTGTAAAATCTTGACAACCCATCAAAACTGTCCCCTCCCCCAAGTTATATGATTCCACAGTAAATAAAAGTGAACAGACATTTCATTTAGAAACTAATATCCTTTTTAGGAGGACAAGTCAGGTAAAGAAAACCTGTTGAGTGTGTCTGTACATGAGATGTACCTGGGGATGCCCTGCTATTGTCCTGGTGAGTGGAGGAGGAGGCTGGCTCTCCCATTTTCACCAGTCGTCCTGGCCAATTCACTCCATCTTCTGTCAAAAACGAAATGCTCATTACATCCATACCTAATCAGATCCAATCTACTACTATTCAGATTCCAATCCTAAGTACTCAGATTTCAATCCAACATGGAATTTGTATGAAGTTCATTAGTGAATGATCACTGCTGCCACACATCCTCGCAATGCAAAGTTTAGTGCAACACTGCTCTCATTTTCATTTACCTGAGGTGAAATATTAAGTGTAAAGTGTGTGACACAATCTGTGGTGTATATAGCACTTAAAAGGAAGACTTCCTTATTTTAAAAGACTTTCCTGAATGTCTGCTGGAAACTGGCAGAAGAAGGAACCTGACATTCTGTTAATAAGCAGGCAATTCACTGACCAACTCTCTCAGATCAATAGCATTCTCTGCTAAAACTTCTGCCTTCACATGCAATCATTCTCTACTTCCATATTCCATTATGGAATTATACCCTTGGAATAGGACCAACTCTGTACTTCTGAAAAAATCTTCTTTTTGTATCAATGGTAGCCATGCAATGTCTGCTACTGACTGGGTTCACTTCACTGAGACCCTGTCAAGACCAGTGCAGGATATCGGTGTAAGAGATGTAATGATTTGTTTTGAATGATTAGACAAACACATACATGTACCATTATTTTCTCAGCAAATTGCTCAACATTTATTTAATGTGGGTGATATTTGTTTAATCTGAAGAGGAACCTTGGCATCCAATGCATCAGATTTTACAGGATTTCCTAACACCTGAACTTATTTCTCCCACTTGCAAAAATGAAGTCCCAGATAAACCACACACAGATATCTACAGCTGACTTCAATAAAAGTCCCTTGGAAAAACAGCATTTATAACATTTCTTCTCATATTCTATTCATTTTCCTATATAGATTGACAAATTAAAGTATTTACCATATTCATGACTGAAAAATTCTGAGCTTTCTGAATGACTAAATTACAATAAACTCATAAAAATAAAATGCTATGTTCATCTCAAGGTGACTATAACATTCGATTTTTCCAACAACAGACCAAAAATAAATTGTGAATTTCCAAACTGTTATGATTGGTTATTCATCAATTTTAAAGATGGCCAATCAGGTATGTATCATTTGTTAAGCTCTGGTAGCCTGTTATGATACTTTAATTCATTCAGTACCTAATCACTTCGGACAGGGTCTTGCACATTAGCTGTAAACAAAGATGACTGATCATGTATGATTTTGTAGGCTCTAGTACTGGGTTTCTGTGTTTTAAATTATTAAACCATATAATAAAACAATCATTGTCTATTTTCTCCGAGTCAAACAAGAATATTCACCTTGACCTTCAGGCTCAGTAATTATAATGTACTTCTCAAAAAGGTCAATAACTGTGTATCATATGTTCCTACATGCAATACCAGACACTGAACAAAAATCTCCACTTTGAACTTTTACCTCTATCCAGGTGTATCAACTCTTTTGAATTAATAGAACAATGTTATAACAAAATGTAAAATTCAATGTGTATCTACTCATTCAATAATCACACATCGAATAAGTTAAGACTCCAGAGAACTAAATTCTGAACCAAGATCCATGTATCTCATAAAAATCAGTTCATATGCAATAATGAATTTTACTTAAACTTGATCTGTATAAACATACATTAGTAAATCAAATACCAAATTTCAGCTTCCAAAATCATAGCATGGATTTAAAAGGCCAGAAAAAGATAAATTGGAAGTTCATTCAACTAGGAAACTAAATTTTACAATATTTATTAGAATTTAATACATCAACCGTAACAAAAGTGAAACTTGATCTGTATCTACTCATTAGGTGGCAGTAACCATATGTCAAATTTCAGATTCCTAAGTTAGAGTATAGTGGAAAAAGTTTAACTATATTTGACACAAAGTCCCATATATATCTTGTAAAAATCACTCAACTGTGACAAAATTTTAATTTGATCTGTAAACACACTGTAGTATTTCAGCTTCCTAAATCAAAACATGATGGGAAAAAATGTGAAAAACTAAGTGGGATTGGCCCACTGACTAATAGACATAGCGACTGACAGACAGAGAGACAGACAAACTGTCACGGACAAACACCATGACAAACAGGAAACCTACAGTCCCTTCGTTTTCAAGGATAGGGGATGGAAAAAGTTTTTGACCTCAATTATTGATGCATGGAGCACACAAATTCAAAGACAGATACAATACATCATGCATCGGTGCATTGCAATATGAAACTAGGCAATATGATATATCAATGTTTTGTATTATTTTTCCATTCAGTATAAAATACATCATGACCAACTTGACATATTTCACTATTTTTCATAAAGTATTGTAATTCATTGTGCATTTGTATTGCATTGTAACCTCCTTATCTACTTAAAGTCCCCTGTGTGCACCTCAATATCTACATGTACCCCATGTTACCTAAAGTCCCCTGTGCACATCTCAATATCTACATGTACCCCATGTTACCTAATGTTCCCTGTGTACACCTCAATATCTACATGTACCCCATGTTACCTAATGTTCCCTGTGTGCACCTCAATATCTACATGTACCTCATATTACCTAATGTTCCCTGTGTACACCTCAATATCTACATGTACCTCATGTTATCTAATGTTCCCTGTGTACACCTCAATATCTACATGTACCCCATGTTAACTGTATACAATTATTGCTTTAAAAAAAAACTACCTACCAATCTTACAGAAAGTCAAATTTTAACATAAAAAGATCCTCTTTAATTTCCCTGCACAGACACAATTAAGTGGCAACAAACATCAACATACAATGAGCAAAGAATTTCATGAATAAAGAGAGGCCCTTGTATCTCATGTTACCTAATGTTCCCTGTGTGTACCTCAATATCTACATGTACCTCATGTTACCTAATGTTCCCTGTGTGTACCTCAATATCTACATGTACCCCATGTTACCTAATGTTCCCTGTGTACACCTCAATATCTACATGTACCCCATGTTACCTAATGTTCCCTGTGTACACCTCAATATCTACATGTACCTCATGTTATCTAATGTTCCCTGTGTACACCTCAATATCTACATGCATGTACCCCATGTTAACTGTATACAATTATTGCTTTAAAAAAAAACTACCTACCAATCTTACAGAAAGTCAAATTTTAACATAAAAAAGATCCTCTTTAATTTCCCTGCACAGACACAATTAAGTGGCAACAAACATCAACATACAATGAGCAAAGAATTTCATGAATAAAGAGAGGCCCTTAGGCACAGAGGCTGACCTAGGCTACACACTGACCTCAGGCACAGAGGCTGACCTAGGCTACACAATGACCTCAGGCACAGAGGCTGACCTAGGCTACACACTGACATCAGGCACAGAGGCTGACCTAGGCAACACACTGACCTCAGGCACGGAGGCTGACCTAGGCTACACACTGACCTCAGACACAGAGGCTGACCTAGGCTACACACTGACCTCAGGCACAGAGGCTGACCTAGGCTACACACTGACCTCAGGCACAGAGGCTGACCTAGGCTACACACTGACCTCAGGCACAGAGGCTGACCTAGGCTACACACTGACCTCAGGCACAGAGGCTGACCTAGGCTACACACTGACCTCAGGCACAGAGGCTGACCTAGGCTACACACTGACTTCAAGTGTATCTTATAAACAAGTCATTCTGGCTCTTGTCCATTATATAAAGTTTCAAGTAATTATCAATACACACATTACATTGGCTAACTAAGGCCTAATAATTTGTATTCAATATATAAAATGCTTACACATACATGTATACATATATTACATATTAACTCTGATCAAGTTTATAGCATTCAGTCATTTAACAGATAGAGATTTTGTAGTCGATTTAAATGGATGGCATAAGTATACAAACATCAGCTGTGGCTAGATGTCACCTCTTGAAATCAATCACAAATCTATATCTTCTCTGAATTTCTGACAAGGGAGTTATAAAGCATTATGCTCTAGACAACATTTCTAATGACGGAAATCCAAAATAAGATAAACTGATTTCCCTAGATAGCAGTTTTCACAAACAAAACTTGATATCAGCTATCTCATGATGGATTTCCTCAAATTAACGTGCAAGGAAAATACAGGAAATGTCGTCAAACACCTGCTGCTGGGCAAAACCTGTGCCATATATACTCTATTTCCTATAGTACAAGATCAAGCTATAATAAGCAAGTACATCTATCCTGCCAAATTAGCTTAATATGTTACTGATTTTTGAAAATTGATTAGAAATCATAATAAATGCTGATACATTTTCATTTCAAGGATACTTATTTTCTATGTTTATAATCTTCATTTAAATATTATGCAATTTTGTACTACTGCACTTTGGAAAAATCAATACATCACAATTAAAAAGATTAAGAGCATATTGACATATCAGAAAGTGTCTGCTGATTAGCAGAATAAATTATATTTTAATCTTATTCAAATTCCTATATTTCCTGCTTTCCTATCAAAGGCTCACTAACACGTCTAGTAATGTTGGGAGTCTTAAAAAGCTGACATGAAATCCTTCAGAACCTTCAATGAAATCAGATTCTGTAGTGAGTTCTGTCATTTTTACAATTATACAGAGCATGCTGCAAAACATGAAGTGGTTGAAAAAACTTCCCTATCTTCCGAGGGCATTATCTTAATAATTAGGCCTCTTCAGAAGCCTGCTAATTTGAAGTGGGTTTTGCTTTTAAGCTTTTACTTTTTGATAATTATGAAATTACTGACGAAAAGATCTTTTCTCTGCAAGATTTTTCTGCTTTCACTAATCATTTGATCTTCACAGAGATTTAGAGCTTTAGAAACACTAGTGGTGCCTCCTAATCTGGACAAAGATTTAATGTGTTGGAAATGTTTTCTGGAAACCTTGAGACAGACCTTGCATACACCAGTAATTTGTACAGGGCTGATTTTAACATATTTTATAGCATCAAAGTACAAATGCATTGTAAACATTTGCTTTCATGGAGTCTCCCAATTTTCCTTACTGATCCTGAATGAAATATCACCAAAAAATCTAACCTACAAGTTCCTGGCCACACAAGATTAATAGAATCCTTCACAGTACATGTGTGGGATTGGGAAATTCCATTGCGGGGACAAGATTCTCAGTGTAGGACGATCTCGGCTTTGCTGAGTCCTAGACAGTGAGTCCCCAGGGTGGAATTTCCCTATCCCACATGAGAAAATAACGAAGGATTATTTTTCTAACATTTCATCTACAGTTTATCAAATTACATGTAATTCTCTAAAGAAATTTACCAAATTTGAAATAAAAATTATAATCATTTGAAGATTTTCGAGAATTTGATTCTCTCTTTCAAATTTTAACTTCAATCTTCTTATTTTATTAATAATTGTCCAAGCCTATTTTCATCAGGAGTTACACTTAAATTGATTATAGATGTGTGTTTAATTGCTTTTAAATTTTGTTTTGTTTCAGTGAAAATAAAAAAATATTTTCAGAAATTAAGCCAAAGTGCCAGATAGAAATTTAAATATATCATTATATATCGATTTAAGTGATGAATGGCAGCTACTTGAAAATACAACCATGCAAGTAGACAAAGTGCTTATTTGTAAATTTCCGTGCAAGTTTCTTGAGACTGCAAATCACACAATAGGTAAATGGTGCTCACTCACAAAGAACAAGTGAGAGCCAATTTTTGACATTTCAAAAGAAGATTATTATGAAGGTACATTTGTATGGCTGATCAATAATTGCCTTTGTCACACATTAACCTATTCGAGTGTTGGTTTTTGAACAATTATGAGAAACTATGTGCTAGTAATAAATGAAGTCCCTGATATATATCATTGTCCTAAATTTGTATCTCAATTTTGCATGGAAATTAAGAAAATGTTACATAACCTTGAATCTTATGTTAAGATGTCTGCAAGTCATAATTATAAACATGATGCCCCTGCATGGCAGCAAAGTAATTATAATACCAAGAGAAATGTCTGGTCACAAGGAATACACATGTGAAATATGAAAGTCCTATCAACAATTTCCATTCTCAAAAGTTACGGTCTTGGTTCAAGTTTTTCAAAATAGGTCACACTCCGAGGTCAAAGGTTATGAGGTCAAACATTTTGGTACCAAAAGAATTAAGGTCTTGTCACATAAGGTATATAGACAATTGATATATAAAAGTCCTAGCTATCACCAACCATTCAAAAGCTATGGCCAAAGTAAAAGTTTCTGCGAAGTTGCAAAGCCCCTCAGCTTTTTAACATAACTGCACAGGATGCTATAGTTCAATATTTACATAATTATACTCTTATTGTTTGTAATTCATGGTGAAGCTAGAACAGACTCCAAATTTTAATGTTTTTTAAACTTCATTACCCCAGTAATTTGGTTGATATGTTTATGAAAACAATATGCTGATACTTAAAAACATCTATATTGATTTGCCCAAAATTTTATATGAAAATTCAGTATTTTGGCCAATAATTCAAAAATTTGATCAATAACCCCACTTCCTTTAGTTCCATCTTAAAGTCAAAGGCAACAGTTTGTGATTTATGTGCAATTCTAAAACTTGACAATACTCCTAATAAGTTCTTTTGAACTCTTACGTTTCATATGGTGGATTTTTCTGTATCTAAAGTGCAAATAGGTTATTATTTCCAATCTCGTAGCATTAAACTTTTTATATCTATATGCATGGTTAGAAGACATGAGTGAGTATTTATTTGATATAATGATTAATTTGTGTTCCTTATGTTGTGTTGACAAATTGAGTTTATGTGAATAAATTGTGTGAAAATCTTTAAGTGCGATAAGGTCATGTTTATCACACTGCAGCTCAACAACAAGCAAATTAAATGATCCTCCAGTTTTTCTTTTTGATTTCATAAATCTCCTTCAATGTAGAAATCAATAATATATACTTCCAAATAAATTGACAATACTACAAAACTCAGGTGCAAACCTCTTTTATTTGAATCTTGATTATTTTTTTTTTATATTTTTTTTTTTGCAATTTATCAGGGTCCCAAAAATAAATTGGCACTCCTTACTCATGATAATAAAATTGACAATGGGTGGATAGATAAAAGAACTTGCATAATATATCTTAAAATATCATTGCACAACTTTGAAGACTACTACAGTAAAGTTTCATCAGAAACCATCAAAAGACCAGGTAATCCCCCAGTCCTTTACAGTACTCGGCACAGCTACACCCCCAGACAGACACCTTGCTTTCCTGACTGAATGTGTGGCTATAAAACATACATCTGATTATTTACCAATACTTATGAAGAGGCAGTGTAACTATACTGTAATTTGCCAGATTTGATGATGGGGAATCAATAGTGGTCTCTGTTAATCAGGGAGCGAGATACTGCTACATAGTCTGTCATGGTGTGCCGCTATTCTCTAAAATCTAGCTAGGATCAATAAAATGTGTGTTTAATGACATCATCCGATATCTTCCGGTAATCATTAAAATTTGTCACCAAGCAACTAATCTCTTTAAGGACAGAAGAATGTTAGTTGCTTCACGGACCTTGTACTCTATAAATCTGATTATGCGGCTTTGGAAATAACTAAATACTATAGTTAAATGTAGAGAGTGCAAGGACTTTCAATACATCAACATCATAATTCCTTTGCATGATCCATATCATCTGAGTTAAATCTGTAATCGAACTCTTTTGATTTGGGATGACTCACTTCTAGACAAATGGTCTTCAATATTAGATATAATCGTATTACATATGTATAGCTGTATGCTCAACATTATCACATACTTATAAGATATCATTTACAGTTATGGGGGACACAATTTCCATGGTTTTTCTGATATGTAATATCAAATATTTGTTTCTGTATACATGACAGTCATAACCTTCCCATAATATTTATCAATTGTAAACTGCGCATTTTGAAGAGATTTTAAATGCGGGACCCACAAGTCACAATGAAATACAGGAGGCCCATTGACCACA
Source organism: Ostrea edulis (assembly GCF_947568905.1). Lineage (NCBI taxonomy): Eukaryota > Metazoa > Mollusca > Bivalvia > Ostreida > Ostreidae > Ostrea > Ostrea edulis. The sequence continues at coordinate 67,266,189 of NC_079164.1, forward strand.
ATGCTCACCCAAGTCAGTCAGAGTTACCTTGGCCCTTTGGCTGTTCTTCAGTTCTGAAGATCTTAAAAAAGATTTTGCTACCATTCCTCTATTACCATGAAAATTTTGAATCCACATTATGACCCCATCCTCAGTAGCCCCACAAAGCCATGACTTAATTAAACTTGAATCCACATGACATTGAGATGCTTCAATATCAACATGACTAACATGACCTGCTGTTCTGGAGAAGAATTTTTTCTCTAAAAATCCCCCTTATATTCATGCACTATTTAACATTTTATGCCCAATTTTAGCCCCATTCCAACTCCATACTGAGTAGCCAGTGGTTTTTCAGAAGAAGGTCTTTTTAAATATATATTCCCATGTAAACGTTTGACCCCCTATTGTGGCCCCCATCCTACCTCCTGGAACCATTGCTTCAAACAATCGTGAATCTGCACTACATGATGATGCTTGCATACTAATCATGGTGTTGAAAAGATTTTCAAAAAAAATTCCCCATGGATATATTCTCATGCAAACATTGAACATGTATTGGTGGCCCCACCTACCCCTGTGGCATTGATTAAAAAAATTGAATCTGTACTACCTTTAATGATGCTTGTATGACTAATCATGGCCCTAGCTGTCACTCTTGAGAATAAGAGATTTTTCCCTATCTATTCTTTTGTAAAACTTTGATCCCCTATTATGGTCTCATCCTCACATCCCATCCCACATGGGAGCATGACTTGAAAAAACTTGAATCTGCACTACCTGAGGATGTTTGCATTTTAATATGACTAACTATGGCCCTGATGCTATCATGTTATGGAGAAAAAGATTTTTAAAGCTGTTTCACTATTCATTCCCACAAACAAATTTAATTTGTTTTGCTATTGCCCCCCCCCCCCCTCCCCTTTCCCTTTGCAGCCCATGATTTGAACATACTTTGAATACATCTACACAATCTGAGAATGCTTGCATATGACTAATTATGGCCCTGCTGTTCTTGAGAAGAAGATTTTTCCTATTTCCCCATTTAAAACTTCAATCCCCTATTGTGGCCCTATCATACTGCTGGGGGCATGATTTGAACAAACTTGAATCTTCATGATGCCAGGAAACTAATCTTTTCTGGCCCAGCTAGTGGTTCTTGAAAAGATTTTTAAATTAAACTACCTTATTTTTTGCCTTTTCTAAAGAAGAAGATAAAATCATAAGAAATATTAACATTGACAAAAACAATGATGACAACAAACAACAGATTTCGATCAAGAAAGCTTACTTGAGCCTCAGGTGAGCTACTAATGATCCAATGGTACATTAGGTGTACCATTTGCATGCACAGGATTCTGTGTACTATTGAATATCATTCTACACTATATCATGTATATGTACAGCTCTACAGACAGGCAGTATTCTAATTTCAGAATCTTGACAGTTTCATGTGTCACACTATAGAATTGTGAAGCACCACCTATACTTTATGAATACACAGAGACATTATACAGAGATTAAATGCTACTAAACTGCATCAGGTACAATTAACTTATAGCTATAAAAATATTTCAGTCATATCTATATAAACCTATCCTTTAAGCAACATCCAACAAAAAATGGGGTGTTTTTTTATACTCGAAACTAATTATGATATTCAACATAATTGGGGTTTTTTTTGGGGGGGGGGGATTTTTTTTTAAATACATTTTCATCAATTAGATCTTTCACTCTTGCTTAAGCTTTGTGTGAAGACCTCACATCAGTATCACTTAGATGCCTTGAAATATCCCACTACACCTGGGATCCAACTTTCACACCATTCCTCTGGAGAAGAAGAATAACACTGGTTGACCTGCTTTGCATGTGATTAATTTCATGATAGGACTGCTAATTATCCTCATTAAGTGATCACACTACTAATTGTATGAACTATGGCATTGGTACCTGTAGTCACTAAGTGAACGCCATTAGCTAAACTAATGCAGCCATTGGCAGTGTGCAAACTGCAAAATTAACAGCAGACCTATCTCCTCTGTCTACAGAACTACATTGTGTAAGAAATTCTTCTGACCAATTTGCCAATTGTGTTTAAAAAGAAATCATAGGAAAAGTAAATGTTACATGGCGATTGCCGCATAATAGCAGAAGCAAATGTATGGTCTCTTTGCTTTATGATAGTGCTTATGAAGGATGGTAGCATATGTGTCACTTGATTTATACAAGTTGTTTCACATAAAAGTGGTTATAAAGAAATGCACATTAGCACATTAATAACTAGAGTTTGTAATCTTGTAGCAGTGCACATGCATAGCATGTTATTAGGTATCCATTTCAATGACTGTGTCTGATCACTTTTATGAACCTTGTCTGCCTCCAGGTGCTCATAACTGGGAAATAAAATATGTTGTATCTTGTAACAATAAAAGATTAACAACTAAACCCAGACCTGATACTTCACCGCCCAGGAACACCAACTGTTTTCTTTATATTAACAAGATTAATCTATCACAACATTCATTTAAGCACTGTTATTTTAATGAAAAAGATGTTACTAGTATCATAAATACTGTTATGAACTAGCAGTGAATTCTAAGGAGTGAGTCATTATTTCCAGAATGGTCAAAGTACTAATATGGGAGAGTTCATGCAGTAAGCACCGGTGAAGACCATGGTAATTTGATACTGGAATAGATAAAAATATCAAATCCATACATATTAATACAGTACCTTGATCCAAAGAGTCGGATCACCATGAGTTAACCAGTGTGGATCATCAAATCAAACAAATGATTCTGCGCCTGTCAACGAGATGTGATCCAACTCTTTACATCAAGTTACTGTAGAAATGACCAATGTATTATAATTACCCTCTTATTTATTTTCAAATACACATTTAAAAGACAAACATAAAGTGAAATTATTTTTTGTGTACAGTCTTGTCTGTAACGCGGTCAATCACTTTCCACAAAAATGTGTGTTGATGTATTGTGATGTCATCAATTACAGAGAGTGATGATACAGATTCAGAAAACCAGTCTATCACAAATATTTCAGACCATTAGACTTGAACAATGATATTCTGTTTAGTCAGATGAACTCTTCTTTTAGCTTTCACATATAGTGGCCCCCCCAAATACCTGGTTCAAGGGCCATTAAATTGAGACCATCTCACTTTCATTTTCGACTAACTCACTCACTTTTCATGATATGTTCCTTTAGTAATTAATAAAAAAGACCTTATCTCAATCTTATTTGTAAATGCCACATACCCCTTCTCCACCTCTCCATCTCACCCACCCCGTAATCTTCAAATATTGAATAACAAACATTTTTGTCTTCAGCTTCATCAAATGCAAGTAATTTATCTTAAAACTCTGAGCGAATGAAGGGAAGACATGTGTTAATTCATGTACCTCTTATATAGCCATGAACAGGTATCAGGGTTTTATCTAGCTTTAAGAAGTTACTACCCATTTCATATTAAGGGGAATTTTTGAGAATGCACTCATAAGCTTCCATGGGAGGAATGAGACTAGGAACATCCTCAGATTACAGACATATAAATTGATTGATTATGAATCATTCTTATCTGTAGTGTTAAGACTTTGATAATTATTGAAAATGACTTGGAATATACAAAAATGATTTTTGTTGAAATTCTCACACAATTCTGTGTAGTTTACACAACTGAAGGGAAATTTTGACCTGTGGAAGGGTTGTTAAAGGGCAATGGTACCCTTTACCGGTAGTAAAAAGAACCTAGATAAATCCCAGAGTATCATCTCATATTCTGTTTTCATTAAGTTTTTTTTTTCCTCATGTATGTGCTATGTAGAGTGTGCACTGTTATGATATTGCTTTAGACTGCTAGACTTGGTTACATTTTCAACAATAAAACAAATATATGTATAAAAAAAAAATTGCTCAAAAATAATTTTCATTTTGTTTGTATGGTATAAAAAAATAGGTTTTTATAATTATCATTACCTAGTATTTTGACAAATTTTAAAATACTATATATAAATATGTAAGTTTCATAATAAGAGCTCTTCTGAGTGCAGTAAGTAAAGAAGTAAGATGATAGAAAATAAGAATATTGTTTAAATATACATACAAGTAAAAAATATAAAATACTATCAAAAGAAATAACAATATCACATTTGAAAGTAATACCCTATGTAGGTAAATACGAGCAATGAAATATAGCATGAAATGCTAATAATTATTTCATGTGCTTACAAACTCCCTGAATACTTAGAGTTTTAGTATTTAGTACCATCAATACAAACTCTCTGAATACTTAGAGTTTTAGTATTTAGTACCATCAATACAAACTCCCTGAATACTTAGAGTTTTAGTATTTAGTACCATCAATACAAACTCCCTGAATACTTAGAGTTTTAGTATTTAGTACCATCAATACAAACTCCCTGAATACTTAGAGTTTTAGTATTTAGTACCATCAATACAAACTCCCTGAATACTTAGAGTTTTAGTATTTAGTACCATCAATACAAACTCCCTGAATACTTAGAGTTTTAGTATTTAGTACCATCAATACAAACTCTCTGAATACTTAGAGTTTTAGTATTTAGTACCATCAATACAAACTCCCTGAATACTTAGAGTTTTAGTATTTAGTACCATCAATACAAACTCCCTGAATACTTAGAGTTTTAGTATTTAGTATCATCAATACAAACTCCCTGAATACTTAAGAGTTTTAGTATTTAGTACCATTCAATACAAACTCCCTGAATACTTAAAGTTTTAGTATTTAGTACCATCAATACAAACTCCCTGAATACTTAGAGTTTTAGTATTTAGTACCATCAATACAAACTCCCTGAATACTTAGAGTTTTAGTATTTAGTACCATCAATACAAACTCCCTGAATACTTAGAGTTTTAGTATTTAGTACCATTCAATACAAACTCCCTGAATACTTAAAGTTTTAGTATTTAGTACCATCAATACAAACTCCCTGAATACTTAGAGTTTTAGTATTTAGTACCATCAATACAAACTCCCTGAATACTTAGAGTTTTAGTATTTAGTACCATCAATACAAACTCCCTGAATACTTAGAGTTTTAGTATTTAGTACCATCAATACAAACTCCCTGAATACTTAGAGTTTTAGTATTTACATTGTGTCCATTATATCTTTTATGTTTAATCATATCTTTTCTCATTTTTGGTCATTGGGATCAGTTTTAAATATATATATATATAAATTTGATACATAAATAATGGAAAATTATTCAATAAATGATACCAGAGATTTATCTAGGTGGTTTTTACTACCGGTAAAGGCTACCTTTCCCCTTTGACAACTAATGAAAATTTCCCCTTCCACAGGTAAAAATTCCCCTTCAATTATAGAAACTTCACAAAACTGTATGAGAATTTTAAGAAATAGTATTTGTATATACATATTTTTAATCATTTTCTATAATTATCAAAGTCCTACAATATAGATAAGAATAAATAATCAATCAATTTGTATGCCAGTTTTGAGATGTTATTATCTGAGGATGTCCTCCACCCCACTCCCTCCCCTGGAAGCTCACGACTGCATTCTCAAAAATTCCCCTTAAATATGAAATGGGTAGTAACATCTAAAAGCTGGATAAATCCCTGGATACATCTAGGCCATTACATAATATCTACATTACAACATAATTGATTTCATCTGAACATTTGTCATTGCATTGAAGTATAAATGGATTGGAAGCAAGTTCTTTTAACTTATGAGTTTCTCTCTATTATGATTTAGTTATGAAAAACTAAAAAATATGGTGTACATTGTAATATATATAGATATATACCAAATAAACATCATGTTAACACTACAATGCCACACTATAACATTGACATCACCAATTTAATACGCTGAAGAAAGCAGCACTGGCTATTTCATTGCTGTCATGCTGAAGAAAGCAGCACTGATTACTCCATTGCTTTCCGACAAGCACAGAGAGTAATGCAAAACAAAATAATATCTTTGTTTATTGTTACATGACCGACCCAATGTTTTTTCTAACTACCCAAAAATGAACATTACCAAACTTGTTTTACCATCGTGTGACAATTTTTTAACAGAAAAAAAAAGTACTTGATACACTGTAATATTAGACTGCATGAACTGTTGTTAAAAAAAAAAATAATAATCCATCCTATAAACCCTATTTTGTATTGCCATGTAACATTAAACGAACATACTTTCTGTTTGGCCTCATAGGAAATGGGATATTGTTGAGGTTTTTTAAATCAAAAGTAAATTTAAATATATATATATTTTTAAATTTATTTGTGCTGATGATTCACAGGAGTGGGCAGACAAATTTTCATAAAACACATCATTCAATTTGTCTGCATATCATTAATTGCATGTGTAAATTTAATATCAGCATATCGGATGTACATAAAAGAAGGAAAGAAATAAAATTGTTTAATGCTTAATTAAATCACGAAACTTGTATGAAGAGTAAGTAGGTCCAAAACAAAACATGCAAGGATACTGCTTACATTATGAATCCACATCAGATCAAAACAAATTTTTGAGTATCATCAAGTTGAAGTATGTTTTAGGCATATAAATCAAACTTATCACTTTCTTTATCATAATATATTATGGTCAGTTAAATAGCCCGTCTGACCTCGTGTTTATTGTTAAATGTATATACCTGCCAACTCTAAATAAAATTTAGTACTAGATCTAACGTATCGTGAGATTAAACTGATACTACATTCCCATATATATTATACATATTCATGACTGTGACCTGTAAATGTTATGTTTCCCCGATAGCGGAATTTTGAATCCATATTCTTCTTAGAAAATGTTGTTAACAAATAATTAAATAAAGAAACATTGCAAAAACTAAGGACTTACAGTACTGAATTTTCTCCAACTTAGCCTCGATACTCCTGAATGCACCTGTCAACAAATAATGAAAGTTGACTACGCATGTGCAGTAAGGGAAAAATTGATTAATTCATGCATTGACACACTATTTTCTAGAAAAGACAAGAATATATCTGATACATTTGTCTATACTTAATTTATTGAGAACTTATTACCACTCAACCGTTTAGTGAACTGTTATAAAAATAAACTGCATTCAGAAAAAAAGGACCGAATCAAAATATCGAATAATTTGTAGTACGAGTTAGCCCAAATAAGCCTCCAAACGTTGGAATATCATGGAAAAAGTAACAAATCCCAATAATCCCGTTGTTTTCTTTGACGTTTCGATTGGCAACACTGTATGTATCTTCATCTCATTAACTGTTTTTGATATTTTTCAAAGACAGAAACATTAAAACCTCTTTTCTGAAGTAAAGGGGAGAAAAATAAAAGTAGCTCGAATTTCCTTTAAAGTAAGATTTTCAAAAGTGTGTTCTTTCTCATTCTTTCAGGATATCGGAAGGATAAAGTTTGAATTGTTCGCTGATGTGGTTCCCAAAACAGCAGAAAATTTCAGGTAATTACCTTTTGCAAACTTGCCTCATACTAATTGCAGAAAAGTTGAACTGTAGTTACAATTGAGATCAAAACAAGTTATGTTATATATATATATCTGTTGAGATATATACCAGAAAGCTATAGATCCACCCCTTGATTTACAGTGCATTTTTGTACACAAATAACTTTCTTCCCCAGAGAGCTACAGTTCTGCAGCTAGCCTCATTCTCGTTAATTAACAAAAATGATAATAATAAAAGAATATGGTACTCTGTCAAAGAGCTGTACATTAGGAATAATACACTAGTATGAGCATGAATAAATGCAAAAATGTATCAATTAAAATCTCTAAAAGGAATTATAAATCAATCACAAGTGGACAGGCATATCTTACATCCACTTATGTAGACTATGCCTGTCCACTTCTGTAAATAGAATTCATTACCTTTGTAGTGGTCAGCCGGGTTCGATTTGCTGGTGGCTAGGTAGCTCAGTTGGTAGAGCACCTGACTAGAGAAAATTCAGGGGGCCCAGGTTTGAATCCCAGTCTGGTGCATTACATTTTCTCCCTTCCTGTTACATTTGGTGCTGTGACCAGGATTCGAACCTGAGCATGGCACCAAATGTAACAGGAAGAGAGAAAATGTAAGTAACCAGACCGGTATTCGAACCCAACCCTTGAACTTCTAGTCAGGTGTTCTAGCAAATGAGCTATCTGGCCACCGGTGATCAAACCCGGCTGCCCGCTATACCTGTTTGGTTAGCTGCGACATTGGATAAAATTCATTACCTGTCTGGCTAACTTTGTCAAGTTTCTACCAAGATATTACATGTAATTTCTTCCATTCCATATTATCTTAAATTTGTTCATGGCATAACACTGTTATACATGTACCTCCTTAAACAGTGAGAACTACTTTAAATGTTGACGTTTTTTCTTTCAAATTTGCAGACGGTTTTGCACTGGAGAGTACAGAAAGGATGGAGTGCCCATGGGATTCAAAGCTTGCACATTCCATAGGTACTTCAACAGTTTTCTGAATAGCAAGACCAAGTACATTTATATTTCAATTGAAAATTGAGCAAGTTTCTATTCTATTTCTATTCCTCTGAGATAAAAGATTGGGCATTGCTTTTGGTGAGTCTGTATGTGTGTCATCAATTTTAGACTTGGTTATAACTTTATCACTATAAAATTTGAAAACTTCATACTTGATGCTACAAGTTCAAGGTGAAATGTCAGATTTGCCAAATATGAACTTGGCCCTGTCAGGTGTTTCACAAACATGTCTCATTCTGAGCTTTCTACTTTAAGACCATGGAACATTAATTGGCAAGAATTGAAATATACAGCATTTGTGATTTTTGTCTGTTGCAGTCAAAATATTTGACATTACAATGCAATGGGCAGATACTGACTCAGCACAGACTCCTTTGTAAACTTCGAATTACTAGCTGGTAGAAAACCTAAAAATTTCTTGACAAGCATAAAAGTTTAGCTAAATTTTCAAAATTATAATTTGATGAGGGGTGTGTATGTGTGTGAAACATACTACAAGAACTGCCTATTTAAATTTCATTCCTAATTAGTGGGAGTGGGGGGGGGGGGGGGGGCAGTCTTTTACTATCAGTGCTCATACTTCTTAATTTTCAAGCTTACTTTCTTCTCAAATGTAAATTCTAATAAGGCAGCCCTTATAGTATATTTCACACACATACAAACCCCAAATCAAATTATAATTATCATAAAACATCAAAAGGAGGGCAGAATTACATCCTGTGTCAGTACACTAAGGTAGTGTTCTTTTTAGATAGGCAGATAGGTGTGCATGAATACGGTATGTAGGGCTTAGTTGTAGTAAAGATGTTAGAGGTCCTTAATCAGTTTGCATTTAAATATTTTCAGGGTGATAAAAGATTTCATGGTACAAGGTGGAGATTTCATGAAGGTAAGTCATTTCAGTCTTCTAGGTGAGTCTCTGCATCACCTTCAAAGGTTATGTCTGTCATAGAGTACATTGTACAAGTATTAAGATAATTTGCAAGATTTTCCTGGTTCATTTTTACATTACCGTGATACTTTTTAAAAATGTCTTGTGTAGTGCACATGCAAGAATGTTTTATGTGTAGTACACACTATTTAAAAATCTTTTAGTAAAATTATGGGATATCATATGTTCATTTAATCCGAGATTACTCGGACTTTTACCCCTGCTTTTATATTGTGATATGTGCACACGTCACAATATAAAGGGGAGGGGGGTATAAGTCGGGAATTTCGGATTAATGTGCACTATACATGTATTTCACCTGTCAACGTTGGACAACCATAACAATTTTCATAAGCAAATCATCTTGTCTTGTATAATTCATATTGATTGACCACTAATATAATTTACACCCAAATATTTATATTGCCAACTGCTTTTTCCGTGATAACCCTTTGAACCTCCAAAGTGTTAGTTTCCCCATACAACATTAGCATGTAAATTTCTCTTGCATACAAGTCAGCAACTTGTCATGACATCAGTGGGAGGGGACTATGGAAATTAGCATGGCATGCCATGTGGATTTTCATTTCTTTTAGGCAGTATTTTTGATATGTTAATCTCATATTTTCATTTTTATTTTAAATCAAAAATAAGAAATCACTGTCTAGTGTGTTGGTTATGTGAGCCGATTAACAATGATGGAAAACATGATAATTTATGTACGAGTTTTATTTATCCATTAATGAGTTTGTGAAATCCTTATCATCAGACTGTTCTGATTACAGGGTGATGGTACAGGTGTCTGCAGTATTTATGGAGGAGGACCATTTGCTGATGAAAATTTTAAACTTAAACACACAGGCCCTGGAATGCTCTCTATGGTTTGAACCACATTCTTATTTTAACATTGTGTTATCTAGGGGCTTCAGTTACCTTTTATTACAGTGACGAAATCTTACATTAGCTGCAATATTGGTGCTCTACCTGATTTTATCAGACTGCCATTTTCAGAGGAGGGCTAAAATTCAGCAAGATTTAAAGGGTGGTGCGAAACAATTTGATTATTTTCACTAACATTTACATTCGTTGATGTGATGCAAATGTACACATTGTCTTGAAATCAAAAGTAGACAATCAATAAACCAAAATTTATAATCTATTAAAAATTAATTTAAATCTTAAACATCTTTTGACTTCCTATTGATATATTTAATAATTTAGAATGCAATGAAAACACTAAAGGGAGCGAATTGCTCCTGTAGCTGCACCATTAGATACATGTATATATACTGGTAGTCCTCTTCTGAAAATGTAAGTTTGCTAAATGTTGGGGAGGACTGCAATGCAGCTATTTCTACATTATCAACGAAAATGTCAAAAACAATCTGTGATATTAAAATTCAAAATATTCTAATTATTTTATGTTTAATGTAAAACTTGTCTCCCTCCTAGGCAAACAGTGGCAGAGACACAAACGGCTGTCAGTTCTTCATTACTTGTGCACCATGCGACTTTCTGGACAACAAGCATGTTGTGTTTGGTATGATTTGTCCTGTTGTATATAAATTTTAGCTCCCCTGAGCTTAAGGAGGAATAACATATCATCATAAAGGCCGACTTCCTTTTTGAAACTTAAATGAAAATATAAATACATGTATTAGCATTGCTTGTATATTCCTTTTAAATCTAATTGTGTAGCTCATTAGGTTTATGTGTCAGCTGCTGATTCTGTAGTGCATGCATTCAAGTCTAGCAGAGGTTTGAATCTATTTCAGATTATCTTCCACTAAATATGCATTTTTAACTAAATAAGGTAAATTTGAAACTTTTTCAATTTCAAATCTTCCATTTTCCATCCATATCAGATTTCTCTGGTGTGTTATTCCTTCATAAGTGAACTTTCTTGATCAAAGTCTGTCCATCACTTCATAACTTTTCACCTTCTTGGCTTAATTCTCCTGAATCACATGATCAATTTCCACATAATTTGAGACAAAGTAGCCTTGCATGTAAGAGATTCAAGTTTATTCAAATGATGGACCATGCTCCCTTTCAAGAGGAGATACATACAATGTATATATTTTAAATATGGTGGGAAGTTCAAACATTTTCTCAAGAACCACTCTGCCAGAACAACTCTGAAACATTTTGAAATTCTTTTCTAAAATGACAGAAGCACATTCAGTTTTAATATGGAAGTATACAGTATCTGTAAGTGGAAAGGAAACTTATTAATGAATATCTGTCATCACTTCTTAAGCCTTATGTTATAGGTGGATCAAAACCTAACAGGGTTCAAAATTAAGTGCAAATACTTGCTAAATGCGACAAAACATTGGCTTGAGCATCAGTGTAACACTGTTTCAATATATACTATTGAAAACTTTCTCAATAAATATTTGAATTTTTTATGATGCACATTCTGAGCTTTTCCATTTTTAAAAAAAAAAAAATTTAAATCTTAAACAAAATAACATAAAAATGCATTTGAATGCAAAGTTGGCAGACTTTAAATCTGTTATGACATACATGTAGTAAGTGATGTACATGTATGTCTGTAGCACATTTCTTTGCTGAAAATTGAACCAAAGTATTCTGTGTACATCAAGATTATAGCAGCATCCTAAAAATTTAACTTGATTTAGATTGAACAGTGCTTTATAATTAGTTATGTATTGAATATAAAACATTTGGAGACATGTAACAATTAAAGTTTGTCCAAAGGATATGGGAAAAATTTAAATTCTCCAGCTGCTATCATTTTAATGCAGAGGAAAATTCTAAGGATATATACTTATGCTGAATTAGGTTCAGGTGTTGACCAAGCATGGTGTACTTGTCCGTTTTCTGAATCTTTAGGATACAGGAGTTTTAAAATCTCCAAGTTTATATGTATGTCAAAATAATAAAATCCTAAATAGTTTGGGCAATCACAACTTATGTTATAATCAGCCGAAGTGTGCTTAGTGAAGTCAGTAGCAACTTGTCATGTAAACAGTAAAATGATTAGAGATTAAATAATGAGGGGAAGGAACTCTGTCAGCAGCTTGCCATGTAGACAGTAAAATGATAACAGAAATTGAATAATGAGGGGAAGGAACTCTGTCAATTGTCACAAAACACTATTGGCAGAGACAAACATTGATAAAAAGTTGAACACACAGACCTTTAAGAGAATCACTGCTTCAGAAAAACGGAAATGGGGGAAAATACCTATATTAGATGTTCTTGAATTCAAATACTGTACATGTAAAAGACAATGTCATAACTTACTTTTTAAAGTAATTCTTGAAAATTGTAAAAGAATTTTTCAAATTTGCTACTAGATTTTTATGGCTAGCTAAAATTTGATTATAATAAAAACTAATTTTGAACCCTGCCTAAAACTGCTTTGCATTAACTTTGGACTTTTACAAGGCAACACCTAAGCCGAGAATCACATCAGATATTGACCAAGTTTCAATGTCGTGTTCAATGTCGTGTGAGCTCACAGTCGAGTAAATATCATTGGGTTTAATTTAAACAATAAAATGTTTTCTGTGTTGTTTTATCGGGTGATAGAGCAAGCCTTGCAGATAAAATCAATTCCTGCGTTAGCTCTCAGTAAAGGATGGAAACTCTTGGCTAACAATGATCTATTGTCTGCGATGTATATAGGGATTACTCGGTAGTCACACAGTGCAACTTTATAACTGTAAGAAATAGCATGTGTGTTCCTAAAGTGAGGGCCATTATACCATGATTAATGACGACACTTGTTCCTTGAAAAAGTCCAGTTGTATAAAACAAAATAAAAATGTATTTTACAATTTTCACTCAGAGTCGCAAATACTCAATACATGTATTGTGAAATGGCTTGGACCTCAAATCTTGAGAATATGAATTAGCAATTAAGACTGTTGATCAGGACATTTTGACATGAATTTCAGCAATTATATAAAAATAATAAGTGATGTTTCTTGTGAAATTGTGCGATAATGAATCCCTCACTGTCACATATCTAGGAATCTACAGTAAAGAAAAAGTATGGATATTGCATTTCTCAAAACATAAATATACATGCAAAACTTCATATAAATAGGCGCAGAAAATGAAGTCCAAATTCTTGCAACACATTCGTCCATGCAATAGTTATATGCATGCCTTTGATTAATAAATTCTTCTTTCTTTCAGGAAAAGTTATTGATGGACTTTTAGTTTTGAGAAAAATTGAGAACGTTCCAACAGGACCCAACAACAAACCAAAGATTGCAGTTGTCATCACGCAGTGTGGGGAAATGTGATACCGAGGAGCAATGCTGTGAAAATTATCAACAGTTGTCAGTGGCTACTTCGACAGGAATAATGGGAAGAAAAGGCATGAAAGAAATCGAAAACTGTAGACCAGTGTTACTAAAGATGGTGAATAATTTGACATGACTATGATTGGACCTCACCTGTTTCAACGTTTGGTCCTCTTGAAAAGATTACTTGGCATCAAATTGTGTGCTGTATAGAAGACCCATGCATTACACAGAATTAACAAGACTGCTAGATCATGTGTGGTACCACAATGTGTTCAATGATTTTTATCAAGGACAGACTCAGAACCAGTTATTACAAAAATTTACATATAAACTCATTTGAGTAAACAGGGAGTATGAGCTGTCAGTTTATTTTATAAAAGGTCTCAACAAGTTTGTCCATTATTGACATTGCAAAGTAAGGGAGATAATCTTGAAAATCTGCATTTACTTTTGATAGGTGGCAATAAATACACTGTAATTATGGACATAAAACAACACATCTCAATACCGAATTTTTCGAGACATTTCAGGGGAGAATTCATTTGCATCTTATTTTTTTTCTACAAAAAATAAATCTGGATATATTACCAGGTTTGGTTTAGAATTTGCATATTTTGATAGTTCCTGGTTGTGACAAGTGAAAATGTGCAGTCAGCTGTCATGTATTACAAAAGGCATGGACATTGCAAAGTTACTATCGCAAAGAATTAAGGGAGAAAAAAAGGATCATTTGGAGATCAAGCCCGGGACCCTTGCACTACTATTAGATGATCCAACCACTGAACTAACTGTAACAGATTTTTGTATGGGACATACAATAATGTCCGATACAATACAAATGTATATGATGGAAAACACCCGAGGTACTGCCGAATTGATCATACATGGTCACGTGGTAAAACCCTTTAAATACGGCGCAAACTTGCAGCTGTGAGTTAGTCTGTCGAAGATTGTTGCAGCGTTAACATCGGTGAGATCAAAGTTGAAAGTATTAGATAGTTTAGGTATAGGCCTAAGAGTTTGACAGTGTTAGTAAGTCACCATTGCTATGCGATATGCTTTACGTTGTCAATGTATGTTCCTTGATATGATTTAGTGAAGTAACCAAGCCGACATATGAAGTAGGATAATATTACTACACTGAAAAATTGAAACCTATTTCGGAAATCATACAAGAACTCTTCACATAGAGATGAAAATATAATTTTGGGAAAAAAATGTCACACATGACGTTATTTGAAATTTATTTTCAGTAATGTCAACAGTCAAGTTGACCAGCAAATATTGAATGACAAGTCAGTATAAAATAGTAAATAATTGATTTATTTCAAAATTTGAAAACATGCGCTTTTCAGCAAGCTGAACATGAAATGTTTCATGCTTTGTTACTTTTCCAGCAAGTATTGTTTGTACAGTCTTTCGTTCTTGGAGTCCTTGAACTTGGGCACAAAATTGATACGCAAAATTTCCGTGAAGCCTTCAGATAGTTCTGGAACTTTTAATTTAGATCTGAAAGAGATACAATTAAAGAGAGTTGTACATAAAGCATGTACTGTATCTAGCCCCTAATACTGAACTTAGATTGCATTAAATTGAAATGATTTTTTCCCCCTATCGTGACTTTCATTAATGCTTACTAAGTTGAAGTACATGTATTGAGTTTATTTACATTGAAACTGCAATGTTCTAATGTTGACTACTGATATTTGAGTCAGTCCATTGGGTTGCTATATAATATATCTTTTGTAGGCAGAGCTAAATGTAGGTCTACATTATCTATTTGGATTCTTTTTTAACAAGCAAATTCATTGCATTTATGACCTCTTGAAGTTATGCACATCTGAGTTTTCAAAAGGGAAAACATTGTTACAAAGACTCTAGGAATGCATCTTATTTAACATTCCTCCTGAGAATCTTTCACCCATATGGAGATGTAAAACTCTATGGGAAACACCATTATGATTTATGAAGGCTCTTGCAAAAATTAGAGCTCAGTCCCAATACAAGAGATGTCATCCATAGCACCTTGTTTTGTTTTTTTAAAATTACCTTAATTGCCCTGGAGGCCATTGATTTTTTTATCATACCAAAAGTGATAAAGGTTTTGTAATAAACTCTTCATGTGAAATCTGAATCATTTCTGAGAACTTCAATCAACTTCCTAATTTACTCGGACCTTTTGACTACCCCCATAATCGGGGTCATTCTTTAAATTATGGAGCCACTTTAGATGATGTATCATTGCTGAAGCTCAAATAGAATTATGTCTGAGAAAGCATATGGAAATCATTGTTCATCATGTGACATTCTGACCTGAAGAATTATCAATAAAGGGGTCTTTCACAATATATCTTTCCAAGCATTGTATAATTTGTAAAACAATAATGTACTTATTGTTAAATCTAATAACTCCTATCACTTTTAAACTACTGCCTTCATTAATTTACTAATTGTCAATGTAATAAACTGCTAAATCTAACAGTTTAAGAGATATGTAAATTATATGACTAATATCTATCCAAAATAGGGCGAAAGTGGGATATAATTTACAAATCCAAATTTTGCTGATGTATTGCAATAGTGTGGAATTACTACAGTGCCTACAGTTTGCCTGCAGATATCCTTTTTACAAGGCTATAACAGCAAATGAAAATTCTCAACATCAATTGTCACATTTTCTCCAATATGCAAGATCGAAAATGTGCATTCCAACTTGGTTTTAATTTTTTCTTTAACTTCACTATCTTGTGAGACCTGGATATTGAGAGAATTGGGGAACTCTCAGCACCATCATAAAGTTCAAAATCATGCATGGTTTTAGTGAAGGTGCACTTTCAATGATCACTATTGACTGTAACAATGAATCTCGGATGAGAGGGGAAAATACACAAGCACCCTGAAATGAAGTGTCTCAAATAAGTGCAATATTTAAAAGTTATTTTGAATTTCCATGTGTTTTGCTTCATGTTTTGTTGAATTTTTATGACACGCATGTGCGTTCTCTGGAGAAGTGGCTCAAGTGTTAGCATACAGTGGGGTAAGGATTGTTTCAACACTCACTTGAATGTGTTCATGATCATGTCATTGATTGGCTGATGGGACTTGTCAATCATCTCCCTGTACTGTGTGCAAAACAAAAATTTTTTTAATCAACACAATGTTCTTGAAAAGGACAAAATTCTGAAACAAGAGTACAAGAAACGGTACATAATTCGCCCATGACAGCTTATATAGGGTGTTTTTCTTAAGCCATGAGTTGTAGAACTTTACTAAGGTAGTATCAGCCATCATCAACCTGTGACATACTTTCTTTTCCATCATATAAATAAAAAGTCATAGCTTAAAAACTGTGACAGGAGGTAAATAGACAAACCAAGACTTCTGTGTGAAAAATATTTCCCAAAATTGACCAAGTTCAACAATCTGTAAATATTTCAAACATCTAAGAAAATTAAAAAATTGTTGAAAATCTAAAATTCTTGCAATATGCACACCTTCAAGTTGTTTACAAAGGCCCTAGCTTTAAATTGTGAGAGGAGTTAAAGGGACTAATTCACGATTCCCCCCCCCCCCAATTTTTTTTTCACTTTAAATGATAAAAATCTACAGTCTAATATGTTTAGAAGGTTTCACAAAAAAATTAAGGTTATCCCCCATGACAGAAGCTCATTATAGAGTTTATCATTTGTTTTGAAAACAAAGATTGAGATGTGTTATTGTTTACAGGGTTTTCAAAATAATTGTATATTGGACCAAGTTGAAGTTTAGTATATATATCACATCTCAAGTATACTTTAGGTAAAATGTGTCATTTAAAAGTTAAAAGTTGTGATTGTACAAAGTGAAGATGCTTTAAATTACAAAATTAACGTTTCACTGGTTTGTTTCCATAAAAAGACTCGAGTATTTGTTTACATGACACAGAATCAAAGCTAAAATACATGTATTGCTATTATCCTTGCATTCAGACAGTCCAAATTTTGTTATTAAATGAACTATATTTTTAATTTTTAACATCAAAAATGAAAAACATTTCTTTCAAAAAACATGAACCAGTCCCTTTAAAAAGATAAACCATGTACTCACTTTATATTTCCTCCAAACTGACTATAAAGTTCAACAACCTGTAATTAGTGCCCTACCGACCAAGTCGACGGGACTTTCGGTTTGCGCTCCGTCCGTCAGTCCAGTTTTCCGCCCTTTTTTTCTCTGTTCTTGCAGATATTTATTTGATATTTGTTATGTCGCTTTGCCATAACAAGTTACAGTTCAAGTTCGAATTTCGTCTCGGTCCGTTGATTTTTCACTTAGTTATGGCCCTTGGACTTAGAAAAATAGCATGAATAATCAGTTTTCCAGAATTTTTTTGGATGTGTTTGCAGATATTCAATTGATATTTGGTACATTGCTTTGTCATAACAAGTTACAGATCAAGTTTGAATTTGGTCTCGGTCCGTTGATTTTTCATTTAGTTATGGCCCTTGGACTTAGAAAAATAGCATGAATTATCAGTTTTCCAGACTCTTTTTGGTTGTGCTTGCAGATATTCATTTAATATTTGGTACATTGCTTTGCCATAACAAGTTACAGATCAAGTTTGAATTTGGTCTTGGTCCATTGATTTTTCCCTTAGTTATGGCCCTTGGACTTAAAAAAAATAACATGAATTATCAGTTTTCTGGACTTTTTTTTTGGTTGTGCTTGCAGATATTCATTTGATATTTGATACATTGCTTTGCCATAACAAGTTACAGATCAAGATAAAATTTCATATTGGTCCGTTGATTTTCCATTAAGTTAAGGCCCTTGGACATAGAAAAATAGCATGAATTGTTAGTTTACACCCAAGTTTCTTATCTCTGTAGATAAAATTTAAGAATACTACACTCATTAAAACTTCTAGCATAGTAATACAATAATATAGCTAAATTATTCATAATCATCTACATGTCACAGTTTATTGACTTGGTTAAAGATCTAAACCTAATTATAAATTTGTCTTTTTTCTTTTTTCTACTCGAATAGTAGTTGATTTTCAATCATTCCTATCCTGGTTCCCCAATTTTCCCTTTTACCATAACCTACATATTAAATGAACGTTGAATATTGTTGTGGTACAGTAATTTTTGCAACCAGTAGGGGACTGTATTGTCATGCAATACTCTCAGAATGCTTGTTCTCTTAAAAATTAAAGAAAATCAAAATTCTATCAAAAAATATGCACATCTTCAATACCCATACAAGCATTGTAAAATAAGAAGATCCTCACTTGAAAACTGTGGGCGGAGTTAGATGGACAAATTATGTACTCTCTATGTAATGTTTCCTGAAAACTCATTTAGTTTAATGTGCAATTTTCTCAAGAATTGAAGAAAATCACAATCATATCCACATGCACATCTTTAATACCTATACAAACGCTGTAAAATAAGAAGACCCTCACTTGAAAACTGTGGGAGGAGTTAACCGGACAAATTATGTACCCTCCATATGACATTAATAATCAAATAAAGGGGCAAACCTCCTGCAAAAGAGGTAGAAATGGATCAAAACTGCAACATGATCTAGAGTGACCTACGAAGAAGTCACATACATTGTATGTAACAAGTTTCTACTTGATATGTGACGGAGAAATGAAAACAAAAAACCCTGAATGGACAGACAGAAGGATGTACAGACATTGCTGTACCATAATATGTCCAGTCTAAAGATGGGCCTATAAAACTTATATAAAAAAAAAAAATAGAGGCCTATGAGCCACATCACTCACCTGAGTCACCTTGGCTCATATTTAAAGATTTTCCCTATATATTTGCATGTAAAACTTTTATCCCTATTGTGGCCCCAACCTACCGCCAGGGGCCATGATTTTTACAAACTTGAATTTGCACTATGTCGGGAAGCTTTCATGTAAATGTAAACTTCTTTGGCCCAATGGTTCATGAGAAGATTTTTTCTATATTATATATTTGTTTGTAAAACTTTGATCCCCTATTGTGGCCCCATCCTACCCCCCAGGGCCATGATTTTAACAAACTTGAGCTGAATCTGCACTATGTCAGAAAGCTTTCATGTAAATTTGTACTTTCCTAGCCCAGCGGTTCTTGAGAAGAAGATTATTAAAGATTTTCCCTATATATTTGTATGTAAAACATATTGTGGCTCCATTCTACCCCTACCCCCAGGGGTCATGATTTTAATAAACTTGAATCTGCACTATGTCAGGAAGCTTTAATGTAAATTTCAACTCTTTTGGCTCAGTGGTTCTTGAGAAGAAGATTTTTAAATGACCCCACCCTATTTTTGTGATTATCTCCCCTTTAAAAAGGCATGGCCCTTCATTTAAACAAACTTGAAAGCCCCTCATCTAAGGATGCTTTTGGCCAAGTTTGGTTGAAAATGGCCCAGTGGTTCTGGAGAAGAAGTCGAAAATGTGAAAAGTTTACAGACGATGGACAACAGGCGATCAGAAAAGCTCACTTGAGCTTTCAGCTCAGGTGAGCTAAAAACACATGTAAAGCAAGATTTTCAGAATGCCACAGAGACAGAACGAGGTGCATACCCTCTCATTACAAGTGTCTAACCTGTGTTATACATACCCTCTCATTGTGTCTGGCCTGTGTTATTGTTGCAGTGAAGAAAAAACATCTACAAGGCACCTTGGCTGTCTTAGCACAGTTTGTATACCTAATCAACAGGAAAAAAATCTAGATTATTCCTCCATGTCTTAGCACAGTTCGTATACCTAATCAACAGAAAAAAATCAAGATTATTCCTCCCTGTCTTTGAACAGTTTGTATACCTAATCAATAGAAAAAAATCTAGATTATTCCTCCCTGTCTTAGCACAGTCTGTATACCTAATCAACAGGAAAAAAATCTAGATTATTCCTCCATGTCTTAGCACAGTCTGTATACCTAATCAACAGGAAAAAAATCTAGATTATTCCTCCATGTCTTAGCACAGTTTGTATACCTAATCAACAGGAAAAAATCTAGATTACTCCTCCATGTCTTAGCACAGTTTGTATACCTAATCAACAGAAAAAAATCTAGATTATTCCTCCATGTATATGTATTGTACATTTACAATTGTATTCAGACTCAGAGATTGCAAAATCTTCATACTGGTACTTGCTGGCCAGAAGATCTACTCAGAAATGCTGGAAAGCCTGTCTAATGTAATGAATATAATAATGTAATAAGTGTACTTGCCTCTGTCTAGACTCTTTGTCGGGGTTAGTGTTGTCAATAACAACACTCTGACCCTCTCTCAGAGCTTTAGCACACACATCGACACATTTCTTCCAGCTTCCCAGTGTGTCCTGTCGTAAAAAGTCAATTCAATGTTTATCTTTTACAGCGCAATACATTTGATCTTTATTTGTGGTGTTATCAATAATATTCAACAAAAAGTGATAGTTTTCATTTAGTGTAGTTTTAACACCTCTTTTCCCCATGTGCTCTACCCATTTTATAATAATAGGTGTATACATGTCCTTTTACCTTCAAAGCTTGTCAAATTATAAGTAACTTCTTGCATACATGTAATTCAACAACTTTGTCTGCATCATTTTTAATTATTTGAAATCTCAAAAATAAACCTTTTATACGCCTGAATATTATTTTTATAATGCCAGTGTACGAAACTGAAGAACTGATGTGCATGGGACATTTAGTTTTTTCCGACATATTTAATGTAAAGGATTAATAATTCAAGGTAACAAAAGAAAGAACCAGGCTAAACAAATGCAATACATTGTTTTTGACACACTGCAATGCCTTTAGTATGTGAAACAGGTGACGTTCGATGGCTCGAACTTTAATTTCTCAAAGTTCTTGATCCCTGAAAATGAAATCAACATCCTCCATCCTGAGAAGTGAAATTTGGGTCATTCATTGTTTTTCACTCTCAATCTCTCGAAGTGTAGCATATGCACACCATCACTCAAGCATATATTCATTTCCACTTTTAGGTGTTTATTTAGGTGACACATTGCCTGTGCCTCCTCATGGGTTGGATAGTTAATTCTTTAATTGGTGAATTTAACCCTTTACCGGTGCTTTGTTTTGGTTAGATAATTCGTCTATTGATAAAACTTACTACTTATTTGGACTTGACTATGAGACGCTAATTTTGAGAATTTAGAGACATAACAAGGAAACACCGTTATTCATTAGAATGTGTGCTTTGTGTAAAGCGACTGGAAATTGTGACGATTATGCTCTGTGTAATTTGTGACTGCAAAATTCCGTAATGTACGAGAAATTGTGTCTTGTAAATATATACACTGTACATGTATGTCTATCTTAACATGAGAAAAGAACAAATACATACATAAACTTTTTAAAAAATCTTTTAATCTATGCAAGATATAGAGTTCTGTGTTGTTGAAATCAAGTCAATTGCTTAAAAATATGAAGGGCAAGTCAAATCAATGCATGTTGTAAATATGCACTCCAGTTACTATAAAATCTGAACCATAATGGTCAGACATTTGATTTCCAGATTTGACTCAACTTTCAATCTCTTGAAATTTCAACCCCTTGAAGTTATCGAGTCACCTGTATAGGAGGAATATTTTAATATCTCTTACCACTACAATATAGATGATACATGTATTGTTTATGCATTTTAAGTTCATTATTTCCAAATGATACACGTATTTCACATTTTTGTATTGGTAATATCGACTTGTCTTAATCACTTTGGAGCTAATTGCTTACTTACTTATATGTTTTTCTTGCAACAGTAAAATATGTCACTGATGCACGATATTAAAACAGAATTCTTTCTCTAAATAAACACACTTTTCAACATATTATAATAAAGAGTGTTGAAAAGGTGAATTTTTAAAAAATATATAAGTGTGGCGCGAAATGGATACGAATCGTGACAAAAACGAACCTCTGCATTAACTTACTGAGTGACACTAACTTCTAGAACTGAGGGTATAAATATGAACCGGTTTTTTAAAAAAAAAGTTCCCATAATTTTTTGTAGGTTTTTTGTGAATTTCAACCCCAGGGCAGTGGTATCCCTATAATATCCTATGATTGTAAATTGTTCTTTTAATTGCAACCTATCAAAATATATATCATAAGTCATGATTTCATTTAGGGACAGGCCTGCCCTGAAGGACTTCAAGGTCAAAGTTGGTGCTAAAATAGGGAAAACACTCTTTAGATAAACTTTGAAGGTTAATTTCAGCATCACAGATAACCAATTTAACGTTAGAATTGTAAATCTCAAAAATTCAAAAATATACAGCAAAAAACAACAATGAAAGTTGATGTAACAATGACTTTTCCAGAAAATTGTTCTCCACTATAGGTCTTTTCTTTTGTTACCCTGAAATGACCCTTACACAACACATACATTTTCAAGTTCAAACTGATAACGTTCATATTTACTCATGTACAGAATACAGTATTGCCAGCACCTTTCCACACACAATACGTATATAAGAGGGCTGTTCGATATGTAATGTGTATTATACCACAGCGCGATAACACTTTGCAGGATTTCGTGAATGATAATACTCTTGAATAGCTTTATTCAATAACTTTCCAACGGTATAAACACAAGCCTTCAGCTCCACATAGTTTTAAACTTATAGTAATTTCAGTAGAGCCAGTCGTTGACCACTGTTGTAAAAATGGTTGGGAAACGGGTTGAGAATATTGAAGAAATTAGAACTTATATAAAAGTTCACACAAAACTCAGTCATTCGGTAATGCAGATTTTTACTGAATTGGGGGAAGTTTATGGGTCTGATAAGGGATCTTATGAGACAGTTCGTAGATGGAGAAATAAATTTCTGATTGGCACAGAGTCCGTCAAAGATGGAGTAAAATCTGGCCGACCTGTGACTGTAACAGGCAAGGCAAAAGTCAGGGAAATAATTGAAAGTGATGGCAGATACACGATTCGTGATATTGCCAAAGCTGTTGGCATATCATTATCGCGTATGCATTTCATTTTGAAGCGTCTTTTGAAAGTACGAAAGATTTCTGCCAGATGGATACTGCATATATTGACAGATGACCAAAAACAGGTACGAGTACAAACCGCTAAGCAATTGCTCAAAATGTTTCCAAAATTCAATTAGAGACAATTTGCAAACATTGTTACTGGTGACGAAACATGGGTTCACTATTTCAAACCAGTAAGAAAAATTGGAAACAAAATATGGCTAACTGACCATGGTAGAAGGCCTGTAGTTGCCAAAAGAACCAAAAGCACAAAGAAGGTTCTTTATTGTATATTCTTCTCATGTGATGGTATAGGCGTACAAATTCCGGTGCCGAAGGGCAAAAGTGTTACAGGTCAGTATTACCGAGATGTTATACTAAAAAAGCTCAAGAAATATTATCACAAACGACGCCGTGTCAGGATTTAGGCATGTTCGTCTACTTCATGATAATGCTCCATCACATACATATACATCTGAGCTTGTAAAGCAATTTTTTAAGTCGGAGAAGGTTACTGTCTTGCCAAACCCACCATATTCTCCAGATCTAGCCCTAATGCGACTTTTTTTTCCTTCCAAAACTTAAAAAGTTCTTATCTGGTCGTCGTTACAAGTCCCGACAAGCCCTTGGCTCAGCCATCAGTCAGTGCCTAAGAGGTCTACCTAAATCAGCGTACTGTGACGCATTTCAGAAATGGATTCAGAGATTGAAATCATGTATTTCAAACCACGGAGAATACTTTGACGGGATGTAATGTTCTTTTCACTATTTGAGTCAAATGCTTTTAAGATATCGTACAATACACATTACATATCAAACAGCCCTCGTATTGCTATGATTTCTTACCCTATTGACATGTACATATCCTTTGGGAATCATATGCGTTTTGGAGAAGAATGATTTTCCACCTGTAAATGGGGAAACTGAATGAATCCACTTCACACAAACAAATCTGCCATTGTGATAGTGTTCTAGGTCAAGTATTCTATATCATATTTTAATATCACATCTTGCAAATAATTTAAAGGGAAGTAGTGTTGCAGAGGTGTGTGTAAGTGGTCCATGTGCAACAACAGAACACGCTTTATTGCTTTGTGATGTCTTTTTTTTTAAATCATAGTTCTCGTACAAAAACATTCAATAAGACAAAGAATAAGAGAATGGTGACATTAAAACTGACTTGTGTTTTGGACTTACAAACATCCTAAAGTTAATTTGTGTATTAAACTTCAACAACATTTGTCTAAGCTGACTTGTGTACTGGACTTACATGTACAAACATATTCAAGCTGACCTGTGTATTAGACTTATTAACGTATTCAAGCTGACCTGTGTATTAGACTTATTAACATATTCAAGCTGACCTATGTATTAGACTTATTAACATATTTCAAAAAGCTGACCTGTGTATTGGACAATTAAGTTGACTTACATGCTGGAAATCCAACCAAAACCACAACCTCTTGTGACTTGGAGGTCAAGGAGGCGCTGGGAGGGTCCACAATACGAGCAGACACTGTAGCCCTCTAAAATATATACAAGCACTTTGTAACCCAATTGTGATTTTTAGATGAAGCTTTCATTCTGTTAAAATTTCCTAAACCTTTTTTTTAGCTATGAACACCATGTGATACTTACAGGATCAAACTCGGGCAATGAAAATGGTGCAGTCTTCTGGAACATGAAAAACTCTTCTGGGGTGTAAAATTTCACTCCGATGTTCATAGCAAACTGCAATTTAGAACAGAACATCTCATTAAATAATCTGTGAATACACCAAGAAATGTGTATCAGCATTATACCTGTCTTTTTTTTTCTGGCATGTGTGGAATTCTTCAAATGCTTGTCACTCAGTAAGCATAGGAAAACAAAATAGAAAATACCATCTCTATCATTATAAAGGAAAAATCTCATCTTACACATATTACAGCTAACATGGCAGAAATTATACTGTGCATGGCAATCCTGTTATTCAATATTCAGATTATCAAACAGATGTAAAAATAATGTTTCATTAGAAAACTGAATGTTGGGATCCAACAGAAACATGCACCAGCCTAACTTTAATTTTGATCTCTCGTAACATGCTGGTTCACTACTGTAGATTCCTCCCGACATGTGTGTAAATTATATTTGTGTTAGTTCATAAAACACCTCACTTATGGAATCAAAGTTCTTGCTTTCATCTATTTAATCAATTTCTGCAGATTTTCAAAAATCCTTTAGAGTATAGCACTTGTGATTTTATGTTCTCGTGAATTGATGCTACAAAGCGATTTTGCCATATAAGTACTTGCGTGACACAAGGTATCTACAGTTTTAATCTTTTACCAGCCTATCGCTGCAGGAAAAATCTTTCTTCTTTTTGGTTGCCCATTTTTCTGGTCGTCCAGCTGCATCTGTCTCATAAATAGATACAGAACAGTTGTACAGTGTGTTTATAAAGTTTGCAAAGCAAAGCTTTGTTTGCAATTCTACAGTACAGGACAGAAAAATTATATTTTACCTCCAACATACAGACTGTCATCAATATTAACTTTGATTCCATCATTGGCTTTCTGAAAGATGTAAAATGCTCCTATATACAATCAAATGTGGTATAGGGTTATGTTAAACTTCATTTGTAGAAAAACTTGTGCATGAATTTTGCAAAAACTAGTTACTGTGATGGATGCATCACAAAAGGGCCCCACTTCGTGACATTATTTGCCAAGTTCAACGTCCATAACTCTATCAAAACAAGATAGTGAACCACTGACACCCCTGTAAGGCTGCAAAGTAGTGGTACCCAAAGAAAGGTCTGGTTACAAGGAATACACATGTGAAATATGAAAGCCCTATCACTAACCATTCAAAAGTTAAGCATAGTTTAAAGTTTAAAATCTATATGCCTCCAAGGATTATCCGAAAAAGTTCTGACAGGAAACTAACTGTCAATGCATGGACATACAGACACACTGACAGGCTGATCACTATTGGGTCGCCTACAGGTGTGGCCCTAAATTCATATTTTATGTCATAAGAGAGAGTGTTACAATGTGGCTTATTCGACTTGTTCTACTTCGACTTGTTCTATTTCGACTTGTTCTATTCAAAACTTGTTCTATTTTGACTTTTTCTATTTTGACTTGTTCTATTTCGACTTGTTCTATTTAATGTTTAAGGATATTTGATACAAACAAAAAATGGATACATGAACGATAGAATTGATATATATTTTTTGGCTTAGTCTGGTTGTAATAAGTACAAACATAAAATTCCTAAATAAATAAGGGACTGGACTCGTAAATTTTCTATGATGCTCCAAAAGTTGAAATACATTACCCCTCCCTATGAACTTAGTAGAGAAATTTTTTTTAAAAATGGGGAAAAGTTACATTCCACATTTTTTGGTATCAAAATCAAATTATCTTTATTTCTAAAGTCAAACATAACATAACAATAAACATTAGCTAATTACTGACTTGCACGAATGTTAGCGATAGGCTGTCATTTTGTGGGAGGAAACCGGAGTACACAGAGGAAATCCATGTGCCTCTTACATACAACCACTGCCGATCACAGGGGCCGAACTCGAGTCGCACATACAACCACTGCCGATCACAGGGACCAAACTCGAGTCGCACATACAACCACTGCCGATCACAGGGGCCGAACTCGAGTCGCACATACAACCACTGCCGATCACAGGGGCCGAACTCGAGTCGAACATACAACCACTGCAGATCACAGGGACTGAACTCGAGTTGCAGTAAAAAGTGAGCGCGATAACCACTATGCTACCCGAACACCCACAGATACACAGTAAATTGCATTTATTTTACTTGTAAAAACAAATTTAGTTTTCCTTTTCATTATTTTTCAAAAGAGTTTATAGCAAGTGTTGTTAAATTAAATACTTGAATTTAGTTTATGCTTTTAAAGCAATATTGACTGTCCCGACAATACCAGAGTAGCATCACGAAACTGCTAACAAAGCCTTCCCATAAACACAGCAGCTTGCTGAGACAAGAAGTGCCACATTCCCAAAACTGGCTTCAAGTACACCCTATCTCCAATATAAACAGTTACTTCACCTGACAATGGTTTCAGGTACACCCCTACCACACCCCTCCAATAAAAACAGTTGCTTTACCTGACACAGGAAGTACCGCATCCCACGGGGTTGGCTTCAAGAACATTCCATTTACAACGTAAATTGTTGATTACATGAGAAAAGATATCTAAGATCCCATAGGCTGGATTCCTGTATGCCCTGCTCCTATTACACATAGCTGATTACCTGACACAGGAAGTCCCACATCCCCTGGGCTGGCTTTCTATACATCCCACCCCCTGTGGAAATCAGGATCTATTTAAAAAAAACGTATCAACATACATTTTTGGTATACAACATTTCCTTAAGTACTTTGATGGGTGAATGGTGCAAATATCACTTCTACTGTATTACACAACAAAAAATTATAAATCGAGAATTGTTGAGACATGAAAAAATTTACTGACTAAATTCACGCTTAATACAATATAAAAAATATTTTGCAGAAATTCTGCAATAATAAGTAATATAAACAATACAAATTTAATATATCTAAGTATACTTCAAGTCATAAGAATTGATAAATAAATTCACAATGACCTGTGCTGGAACTCCAAGTTTGTCAAGAACACTGCCAAATTTTGTCTTCAAGTCTTCAATGGTTGTTTTTCCTTTAGATACACCGAGCTATAAGAAATTGTACAAATCACAGTAGGCATTTGTGCTACCTTTCATAAATGTAAAATGAAGGCCATTCATACTTTATGAAGCATGTTAGCACTTTATGAAAAGTATGCCAGCATGAAATATACCACTACATACATGTACTCTAATGTATTTTCAACAAGAGGCCCACTGGCCTTAATGGTCACCTGAGTATCATAGCCCATACAGGGAGTCTGATATTTGCATTTAAGCCTCAATATGGAGTCCTTTGCACATGTCTAAGATCTTTCAAACTATGCATACAATTCATATTCATTTACAGAAGAAAGAAAAATGGAAGTTTAAAGCATATAAATCATTTTGACATCACCACCACCACCCTTCCCGAAACACCTTGGCCGTGAATTTCACAATTTAGGAGGACATTGTGGACATCATAAACATGCATTTAGTTTATCTCCCTGTGAAAGTAGAGATGACGAAAAATATATTTTTTATACATTTTATAATGTGGCCTGAACCCCTGACACAGGAGCCATGAATTTCACAATTCTGGTAGAGAACTTCATCATAATCATGCATTTAGTTTTTCTCAAAGAATATATGGGAGTAGAGAAGATTTTCTATGATTTAATATATTTTCACTATATGGCCATATTGGCCCTGCTCAATGGCCTGAAACCTTGATATATGGGAGTAGAGAAGATTTTCTAAGATTTAATACAATTTCATAAAATGGCCATAGTGGCCCTGCTCAGAGGCCTGAACCCTTGACCCAGGAGCCATGACTTTCACAATTTAGGTAGAGAGCTTCATGGACATCATAATCATGCATTTGCATTTAGATTTTCTCAAATGTGTATGGGAGTATACAAGATTTTCTAAGATCTAATCAATTTTTTCTATATAGCCATATTAGCCCCACCCCAGGGCCTGAATCCCTGATGCAGGGGCCATGAATTAGAGGGCTTCCTGGACAATATAACCATGCATTTAGTTTTTCTCAAATATATATAGGAGTAGAGAAGATTTTCTAAGATTTCACACATGTTCACTACATGGTCATATTGGCCTGAACCCAAGGGCCATAAATTTCACAATTTTAGTAGAGGACTTCATGGACATCATATCCATGCATTTAGTTTCTCCCACATGTGTGGAAGTGGAGAAGATTTTAGAAAATTTGGCCTTTTTTAAAGCATATTTGGCCCTGTCCATGAGGCCCCTGGGGTGGGAAGATCATAATTTTCAAAATTTATATCCTTCTTATCCTAGATATGCTTCACACCAAAAATGGTAACCATCTACCTTGTAGTTTTTATGAAGAAGTTAAAAATGTAAAACTGTTAACGGACAACACACAACGATAAACGAAGACCAACAGCAATAGGTCACCTGAGCACTTGACTCAAGTGATTTTTATATTTACATTCTACTTTCATTTCTGTCGGAATTCCCAGCTGTTAAAATAGCGTACGATATTTATCAAGTAGCTGTATTCATATGTGCAATGGTTACAACTGCATTGTGCTCTAAGTAAATGTATATATTTTAATGCAACTATACCATAAAATAAAATTGTACATATGTATTATGATAAAACTGTACCAGTTAAATCTTGGCAATCTGGAAATTTTTTATCTCCCTGAATTTTAAAGTTTCGACAATATCTCTCACTGTGGTAAATTCATATGTACTAAATAACAGTAAACACAGTAGTAATTACACTATTTCAATTCAGTGAACGAAAGAGAAAACTTCCCACCTCCTAATAATTTTTTTAATAGCATTATAACATCTAATTCTGACCTGATTAGTAAAAAAGACAATTTTGTAGCCATCTGCATGTAATTTCTTCAACCTGCCTGGAATCTCTGGATAAAGGATTCTGAAATGTCAATGGCAACCAATTATGTGTTTGTAAAACAATGATGACCCCATATGACAGCAAAGTAATTCTGGTAGACCAGGTACCTTTAGAATGGTCTTGTCACAAGGAATGCACATATGAAATTCATAAATGAAAGCCCTTCATGTATCGCTATTGAACCCTTTAAAAGTCATGACCTAGGTTAAAGTTTTTCAAAAGTTGGCCAAACTCCAAGGTCAAGGTCATAACTTTTAGTACCAAAAGAAGGGTCTTGTCACAAGGAATATGAAAACCCTATCAACAACCATTTAAAAGTTATCGTCAAGGTTAAAACTTTTTCAAAAGTAGGTCAAATCCTCCAGGTCAAGGTTGCAAGTTAAAAAATTTAGGAACTAAAGGAAAGGTCTTGTCACAAGAAATATGCATATTAAGAATGAAAACCCTATCACCATCCATTCAAAAGCTATGGCGAAAGTTAGTTTTTGCAGACAAACAGAATGACAGACAGACCAAAAACTATATGCCCCAAATCTCCGATTACAGGGCATAAAAATATGAGTACTTACTATCCGACAGCAAATGATTAATACAGGTCTATTTAACTGTCTTCAACATTACTCAGTTACAAATTCACGAAAAATGAACGTAAGCAACATTTATTGAGTACAGAAAGTGAATGCTGTATCATGTGTAAAATATAAAAATATGATAGAAATTTCCTTGCTTCTGACCTACCTCCAGTCTCCTGAATGAGTAGGAAATGTTTTCCCAGACTGAGTTGTGATGATAGTACCATCAATGTCGAAACCCGCAATCTACAGGGAAAATAAGAAATTCTTACAGAAATCAATATCAGAAACAGATACTAATACAGATACTAAACATGTTTTTTTTTAATCTAACCTTATCTTACTTTTAGTACTTTGATTTTATCTAACCTTATCTTACTTTTAGTACTTTGATTTAATCTAACCTTATCTTACTTTTAGTACTTTGATTTTATCTAACCTTATCTCTAGCCCTCACTCCTTTCCGTGTACAGACATATAATTTCTCAAATGGCTGCCATTTTGTCTCGGTTGCTGGTGGACCCTCTGATTCCTTTGCGGATCTATTTAATGAATCTGATCCAGCTGAAGAGCTTTTAGTTGCAGGGCTCTTACATGAACCAGCTGATGTTTTCTTCAGGGATGAACCATCTGACAATGTTTTTGACAGACTAGATCCAGAGGTTTCCCCACCACCTCTCTTCCCTTTACCTGACGATGTCATCTTTTTCTGTTCATTGTCAGCTAGTAACCCTTCACTGTCTGAGGAGAAAGCAAACTTTTTCTCTGCAGCATTTTTCTTCAGAATTTTCAGTTTTTCTTCCAGCTGCTTTATATCTTCTTCGTCTTCCTCCACAGCTTTGTCTGCAGAACCGTTCTCAATCTCATGCGATTTTGATCCCTGTACACTAGATATCCGTGGTTTTTTTACCTTCGGATTGGAAGATGTGTGGTCTGATGCAGGCCTTTTCAAAGCTTCTTTCTTTTCCTTGTTCTTTTTTTCAGAATTTTCAGTTTTAGGAGAGCTTGGTGATTTTGGAGATTCCTTGTATGTGAATTCCACTCTTTGAGGATACATACCAACCAGAAGATAGATAGTACCACCCTTTGGAAGTTTGCATTTTCTGTCTGTAAAATAATAATTTTCTAAGTACATGTGTTAGGAAAACGTTTTTTAAAAGGATGACCTTTAAAGTGATTCTGTGGTGGGAATAATAAAATTGATCACTTTCGAGATTTCAAACTAGGGTTGAAATGATTAACCGAAATATCGATACTGTTTAATATGAATGCTCGATTCAATTTTCGATTCGTTGCCTCAATTTTCGGTTCGATACATTTTTTAACATCGCGTTCTAAAAGATATATCAGGCTTGAACCGTCGTTATAAATTTTGCATGCACAAGGGACAAAATGGCGTCCAGTAACAGTCAAACTGTTGTTAGCCTTGAGTTTGACAAAAATAATGAACTTAATCAGTTTAAATTACAGAGCCGACAGGCGTCTTACCGTTCGGCTGTTTGGAAACAATTTGCTTCTAAAATTGAGACTGTGAATCTTCGTAATAGATTTTTTTTTCAAAGTTATTATTGGTTTCTTCTGTAAAATGTATTGTATTGAAATATTGAATTGTGGCATAAGTATTGCAATACGTATCGTGTAGGAAGCGCATCGTTTCAGCCCTATTTCAAACATCTTAAAACCACCCACAAAAAGTTACAAAACCTACAGGATATATAAAACCCAGCACTCTGAGTATCCAATACGTCTTACCTAGTCGATACCAACAAGGTAGAGAGAGACCAACCAACTTCATGCCGATAGAGCAGTGACCTAGACATATCACGCCTCCACAAATTAATGCACCCATAATCCACTTCACCTTTATTTCTTACCTTTCTCCAACTCAATTCCATCAATGGCTGACGAGTTTAATCCCAGTTGCCTAACAGTCACTTCTCCTGATTCCCAGTCAGCAATTACCTCCACTGCAATAAATAATCTACATGTCAGTGATTACCTCCCCTGTAAGAAACATAATCTACATGTCAGTGATTACCTCCCCTGTAAGAAACATAATCTACATGTCAGTGATTACCTCCCCTGTAAGAAACATAATCTACAAGTCAGTGATTATCTCCCCTGTCAGAAACATAATCTACATGTCAGTGATTATCTCCCCTGTCAGAAACATAATCTACAAGTCAGTGATTATCTCCCCTGTAAGAAACATAATCTATAAGTCAGTGATTATCCCCCCTGTAAGAAACATAATCTCAGTGATTAACTCCCCTGTAAGAAACATAATCTACATGTCAGTGATTACCTCCCCTGTAAGAAACATAATCTACAAGTCAGTGATTAACTCCCCTGTAAGAAACATAATCTACAAGTCAGTGACAATCTCCCCTGTAAGAAACATAATCTACATGTCAGTGATTATCCCCCCTGTAAGAAACATAATCTACAAGTCAGTGATTATCTCCCCTGTAAGAAACATAATCTACAAGTCAGTGATTACCTCCCCTGTAAGAAACATAATCTATAATGTGTTCACTGCAATTTTTTTCAGTTCATCATACAGATCCCAAACATATACTGCTGAAACAATAATATTAAGTGCTTTTGTTGTCCCATTCTATATGCTGTAACACGTCTTCTCTCTACAATACATATGAACATGTTTTTCTAGTTTAATTAGTTAAGTACAAATCAATCCTTTGGCTTTTCTTTATCTCATGTTCATAATTTGTCCAACTTTGTCTGGTTTTGGACTCTAGATTAGAAATAAATATATTCTATACAAATGTAGCTCTGTCTTAACTATTATATAGGCATATTTTCAGAAATATTATACAATAATCAGGGCTTGAAGCTAACTTTTTATGTCACCAGTCCAGCCGGACTGATGGTGTATAATTTCAACCAGTCCGCAGAAAAAATTACCAGTCCAACAGAGTTTTCCAGAAATAATCAAACTTAAATGTGGGATTCATATTTACGAATCAGATTCGTTTGATATTATAATAATCTACAGATCGAAGCATGCCAAATGTGTGTATAAAATTTCATAAGTATATTTTCCAAAATGATGCTTTTAAAATTAACCAGTCCCATCGGACTGACTAAAACAGATGTCAGTCAGTCCTCCAGACTTTTAATCAGTCACAGACTGACGGGCATATGTTAATTTCGAGTCCTGATAATCAGTTCAAAGACTTCTTGCACCCTAGGCCAATATATTTTTAAAACCAATTCTTATCAAAACTTAGGAACCTTTTGAAAATCTAAATTCTGTTACAAATATCCAAGAATCTTGCTACCAACACTTTCAAATCTCTGTTACTTTGTAGCATGTCTTTTCAAACCTTTGAACTGCAATGAAACTCCTGAGCTTGACAGGCAGTCAATACACAGTAAATTAATTACAGCATACACTTTAACAATTACCTTTTGAAAATCTAAATTCTGTTACAAATATCCAAGAATCTTGCTACCAACACTTTCAAATCTCTGTTACTTTGTAGCATGTCTTTTCAAACCTTTGAACTGCAATGAAACTCCTGAGCTTGACAGGCAGTCAATACACAGTAAATTAATTACAGCATACACTTTAACAATTACATGTTATTAGTTTTGTTGGTCTTCACCATTTTGTGCTCTTAAATGAAACCCACAAAGTTCTGAAAATAAATAAGTTACTTACATGTACTTGACTTGATTTTAAAAGAAATCTTAAATTCAATTAAAACAATTTGACATTTTTAAGTTGTCATTGACATTGGCTTTTAATAAATATACTGTAAATGCTGGATTCAGAATGTAATATGCGGTAAATAAACCAGTCAGCACATAAATATATGCAAATATATATATCATTGTAAGCGCAGGGTTTTGACACAATCTGACCAAACTGGTATGCAAAGTATATAGAGTACTCCTATTAAAGTATAAATACACACACACTTGCTCAAATTGTGTACAACCCCGCGATTGTATGGGCTATACTACAGGAAACAATTTAGACTTATAATTTGGATTTTTGCTTTCCCACTTAGTTTTAGCTTAAGTTGTTGAATAATTATGGACTAACATCTCATGCCACAAGTAGAATTTTAGTAAAAGACTTAGGTACTTCAAAAACATAGAATGCACAGATTTGATAAAATGTGGAAGAGATGGGAAAATATTTTTGAATAATTTCTTTTTTATTTTTACATGTTTTTTTGTTATGCTTCAATACTGTACAGCAAGTGACCACAGGAGAGAATGAAATGTATGTATGATTGATTGTCCGTTTGTTTATTTGTCTGTGTGATTATATTGTATGTGTCAAAAAAAAAAAAAGAAATTAAAAAAAAAAAAGAAAAAAAAAGACTTAGGTACAGGTGACTCTCGATAACTCGAAGTTCAAGGGACCTTGATAAAACTTTGAGAAATCGAGAGTTCGAGATTCGGAAATTGAAAGTCCGCTGGTATGGTTCAGATTTTACAGTAACCCAGTCTTCGACGTTAACCAGTGGCCCGATGGCCGAGGCCAGTAAAATCGGGATAGGGCTTCTTAAAATATTGAACCCAGGAGCCCGGCAGGCCTATTTATGTTTTCTTATATGTTCTGTATATATTACAAATAAAGCGTGAGATTGACTCAGACTTTGTCATGACTTAGTAGTCAAATTTCGCATAGAAAAACGATTAACCATGCTGCCTTTTCTGAAGTATAGGGAGGGGGCTCGTCCGGGAAATTCAAAACCACCCAAACGTATTTCACAATAATAACCATCAGATCATACAAGGAGAAAAGAACGAAAATTTATGCCCCATTGGACCAAGGGTAGGCCTTGGCTAAGACTTGATTCTGGAGAAAACAAAATGTTTTGTACGTGGTGCATACAAAACAAAGTAGAACATGAGCTGCTGATGTCATCTGCGAGATTAATATGTTGAAAAATAAAATAAGATAATCCTTTTAATGTCAGTTGTTCTCTAACTATGATCATCTTGACCTGTATTTTCCTACAGTAGAACTGTGCATGTATCTATAGAGTAGAATAAACATGCAGCATCTTGCAAATGACAAGTGGTCAAATTAGAAAAAAACATTTTGGGCCTGTAAAATATTGTTCGGGCTTGAACAATTATTATACTGGGAGGCCCGAAGGGCCTGTGCTTCACAAAGTTTTTTGTGAAGACTGGTAACCGGAAATGTATACCAACAAGATCATATGATAGAATAGTGCACTGCTCCTCTTCAATGGGTGCAGAGGGTTGCTATAGCTAGCAATGCCAGTCGAAAATTTTTAAAAAATATATCAGCATGTTCGATGTATAGAATGCCCATGAAATACAGGTGTCTTTCGATGGCTCGAACTTCAATCTCTCGGAGTTTTATCAAGGTCCCTTGAACTTCGAGTCACCTGTATTTCATGGGCATTCTTTTCATCGAACATATTGATATATCATACAAAACTTATTATTACTGTCAATTCGGTACATAGAATCACCGAAATTACCGCTAATCACAGAAATTACCAAATAAAGGACCGAAATGACCAATAAAGGGGCCGAAATTACCCCAGTGTATGTTCATCTATATACCATCTAGTCACACATCAAATTTCATGAAGATTGGTAACGATTTAAAGGATTTATGGTCATTAAACCGATTAATGTGAAGCGTAAATTTATACGAGTTATTTCCCATGTTTTATACATCGTATTCATGGTATTGATTTATACAATATAGTGTGATAAATAGATAAAATGAAATATTTGTCCTGAATTTTATATTGCCATTTTGATCTTACTGGCTATTTATTGTTCGCTTACTGAGTACCTGTCAGTAAAGGGAAGACACTCAGATTCACAAGACACAATAATCGGTTTTATGGAAAGAACTCCTTCAAATCATAACCAATCTTCATGAAATTTGATGTGTGACTAGATGGTATATAGATGAATATATACTGAGGTAATTTTGGTCCCTTTATTGGTAATTTCGGTCATTTCTTTGGTAATTTCGGTGATTAGCGGTAATTTCGTGATTCTATGCACCCCTGTCAATTTTAGCTGAAAACAACATGAATTTATCGGAAATTTGCAGTCCTGATTTTTTTTCTATTCTGACTTTCAAAAAGGCTATAGAAAACACACATAACAAATTTTTTTTTTTAATTTCATTTTAAAAAATTTTGACTGGCATTGCTAGCTATAGCGACCCTCTGCACCCATTGAGGAGGAGCAGTGCACTATTCTATCGTATTTTTAAGCTAAACAATTCATAATAAATCATCGCGCTTTTAACAACAATAGATCAAAATAATATTGCAAGGTTACATTGCTTCCTAGAACACCTGGGGTCGATACATCTGGTCGCCTCACTCCTTCCCACGTACACTGGCTCCCTGTCCGGGATCAGGATTGGGTCGTGTGTGTTGTTTGGACAGATCAGTCGGCAACCCTTGATCACTGTCATGGCAGGATTTTATTTATGTTGCTTCTTTTTAGTTTAGTTTACGTAGAAATACAAACAGCATCGTACACACTTACAATATCACCACACTCAGACTGGCGCTTTATGACTAAAGAGTATTTTACCTCCTAAATTGAAGAGCATCTATGGAACACAAGACGCACAATCGAAAGAGTTTCTTGATAACATTGGTTTGGACGATATTTTTCGGTATTCAATTGGTGAAATACGAAAGCCTAGTGAGTTCAAATTAAGAGTGTGGAAAAACTCATTAAAGTCGTACGTAATATTGAGATATAAAGTCGTGATAACAAGATTTCGCCTACCAGTGACCTTGAATTTTAAAAACGAATGGGAAAGAATGAATTTATAGTGTAACGGGAATCTTGGCCACGGGAACCCAAATTCTGTATAAGGGTCACAACGACCAAAATTCTATAACCAGAACCAGTATATCAGGGGCAATAACTTTGGTGATCGAATGCCCTATTAACACTGACTCTAGTAAAATTCAACCCAGGTATCGTTATTCCTGAACTATATACATGTACACCAGTAAAGAGTTTACAATTTATTAATGATTTAGGATTGATTGATCTTGTAAATGATATCAAATAACAAATTGAATAATGAAGTAACAAAGTGAGTAAGTAAGTAAGTAAGTAATTTATTTCCAATTTTGGGCCCAGAGGGCATACAAAGAATACAAGGTTCATATACATAAATCATAAAAGAGTGATTATCCAAAAGATAGATGAAAAATAAAATGTGTGAAAAGTGTAAAATGTGTAAAAAGTGTGAAATAGAATCAAAGTTGAAATGAATCAACAAAAATGAAATGTTTGTAAGAGAGGTAAGAAAATGTGACGGAATGAAAATATCTGAATATGTCCCTACTGATTTCAATAATCTTAAATATTTCCAAAAAATAGAAAAAGAATGAGCTACATCTTGATCTAAGTACTGCGTAGAATATGAATGTCAGTACTAAACAGGTTGGGAACACTTCCCCTATAGCGAGATATTCTCGCTAAAACGCGATTATCCCTAAATATATCCCGTACAACCGAGAAAAACACCCGTGGAATACATCTCTTCGTGTTTCACGTAAAAAGAAGAAAAAGTGCTAAAATGTGTGATGCTTCTGCAAATATATTAATCAAAACAAAAACACTCACGATGTGTATTGGATTTCAGACTGCTTCTCTCTTACTCAGCAACTTTGATATGAAATTTTTTTGACTATGTTGTCAATTTCATACATGTTGAGTGTTTGTCGCACTTATTCAGCGTTGCACGGGATTTGCCATTATTTTCAATAAAGACGTCAAAACACCTGTTTATGGTAATGTTTGTTTCTCGCTAAAGAGGGATAATCGCGTTTTAGCGAGAATATCTCGCTATAGGGGAAGTGTTCCCAACCTGCTAAAGTATAAAAATCTCCTACTGCTATCCACTACACCTTGAAACAGGACTTGGAAAGGAAAAACCTATAATAAACTTGCATACTACATACTAACTCTGAGTATTATTCTAACAAAATAACACCTAAAGTCTGCAGTAAAACCTTGAGGTTTTTAGCAGTTCCTAACACCTATTCTTACAAAAACCAGAATAAGAGAAACGAAATCTAACCATGAGGTCAGCTCCTAACCAAGTGAACTGATCAAACACAGTCTTAAACATAAACCTTGAATTCTATTCACTACACTACAGTCATGAGATGGGTCTTTAAAGACAAAAAAAAACACACACCGTGCGGTTGCTCCACGGATCACTGAATGTGAGCGGAGCTTATCCATGGTCAATGTTATTTACCTGGAATTTATCTGGCTAAGAGATCGTTTGTTGTGTATATTTTTATGATATACACAAGAAATTTCTCAGGTTATTACAAATTATGCTTAGTGTCTTGATTTGTGCAAAAATAAAAAATAATTAAAATTTCTACCTACATGCATACCGCATTTCTATTTCCCGTAAACCTTCAAACTTGGTCATATTTATGTATTGCAAATGACAGGTTTAGCCCATTTCTAAACCTTTGCTTTTTAAAACTTCGAATTAAATTGTTATATATCGTATATAAATAATTTCCGAAATATAATATTACCCGACGTTTCCAGGCACTTCCTGGTGTCCTGGGAGTTCGCGGTGTCGTGGGTGTAGTAGGTAAAATATCCATGTTTCGAGAGAATGAATAAATCCAAGTAGATCTGTGTACATGTACAACCAAATGAAGAATGGTCAAGATACCCCTCGATATGGGCCGTCTGTAGGGTTTCTGTAGCTGTAGTGTTTGCGTAATGGTGGTATCCCAAACAGAAGCTGACACGAAGTCTCCCCCCCCCCTTCCCCTCTCTCTCTCTCTAGGGTTTCTGTGGACGTAGTGTTTGTGTAACGATGGCATCCCAAACAGAAGCTGACACGAAGTCTACACCCCCTCCTCTCTCTCTCTTTAGGGTTTCTGTGGACGTAGTGTTTGTGTAACGATGGTATCCCAAACAGAAGCTGACACATAGCTAGTCTACCCCCCCCCCTTTCTCTCTCTCTCCCTTACTCTCAATCATTGACTAAATGAGTAATTATTGTCATACGTATGCAACACTATTGCCATGCCATATTATTTCATCTATATTATTGCTACAGTTTTACACATTTCTCTCTCTCTCTCTCTCTTTATAAACATAAAACCGTGATAAATTATAAATAGCTCAATAACTCTCTCTCTCTCTCTCTATTTATCTTTATAAATATAAAACCTGATAAATTATAAATAGAAATATTTCAATAACTCTCTCTCTCTCTATAAATATAAAGCCGTGATAAATTATAAATAGAAATACCTCAGTAACTCTCTCTCTATCTCTCTCTCTCTCTCTCTCTCTCTCTCTCTCTCTCTCTCTCTCTCTCTCTCAATATAAAG
This sequence comes from Ostrea edulis, assembly GCF_947568905.1. NCBI lineage: Eukaryota > Metazoa > Mollusca > Bivalvia > Ostreida > Ostreidae > Ostrea > Ostrea edulis. Next base: position 67,306,414 of record NC_079164.1, read on the forward strand.
CCGTGATAAATTATAAATAGAAATATCTCAATAACTTATTTATGCTTTTTTACTGTTGTTTGATTTCTGATTGTGTAATTTATAATCCATGTGGTATCTCAAACAGAAACATTTTAAAAACTACTGTAACAGTTTTAGGCATGGGCAATATAACCATTATACATGTTGATGTGCTGCGCCAATAAAGAATTGTTCATGTTTTTATAAATATAAAGCCACAATAAATCATTAATAGAAAATATTCCAATAACTTATGTTTGTTTGGTGTTTTTTTTTTTTATATTATTATTGTTTGATTTCTGATTGTTTAATCTATAATACATGTATAAAGATGGAGAGAGAAAATACGATGATAAATTGCATTGTATAGGAGACGTTAGAAATTAAAATATTCTAGGTGCGAGTCAATGCTATCAAAACTCGGGTATACTGGGGCATTCCTCGAGATCTGAAGACTGCCGGTCATCATTAGCCGTGATTGTTATCAAAACATCTTTCTCAGGTAGCTGTAGACCACGGTCTCTGCAAACGTCAATCAACCTCAGCTCTATTGTTAAAAGTTTGATTGACCAGCGACTTATCATTGATCGCGACACAGGTAAAATTTGGGGGCGTTAACTTAAAGTTGGGTCTTTAAAGACCCAATTTTAAGTTGACACCCCCAAATTGTAAGCTGCCTGCCAATCAAACATTTAACAATAGATCTCAGGTGGAGTGATATCTGCAGACACTGTGGTCTGGGGCTACCCCAGAGAGGTGTTTTGATAACACAATAACAGCCAGTATCTACAGGCATTCTTTAGATCTTGAGGAAGCCCAGTATACCTGAGTTTTGATAGCAATGACTGCTATTTTCTTGTAATTCAATTGTTTTTAAAAAGGCCCCTGAACAATGCAATTTCAATATAATTGTAACACCCAACACCCCCACCCCCCTCTATATATACCTGTACATGTATCATAGATTACACAATGAGAAATCAAACAATGATTTGCACAATAATTTCTAAAACTTGTAACCTATTGAAATAATTTATGTCATCAATTTATGATACCTCTATATTCATAACAGAAATTATTCATTGAGTCAATGACCGAGAAAGAGGGGTGGGTGTAGAATGTGTGTCAGCTACCCTTAGGAATACAACCATTATTCAAACACTATGACTACAGAAACTCTGCAGACAGGGCCGTAACTGCCGATGAGGCAGACGAGGCAACTGCCTCGTCTGATTTTTTGGCAAAAAAGAAAATAAAATTATATAAATGTTATATTATAGGATATATGTTTAAAATGAAGACAAGCACCTTTGTCTTTGACACCATATTACGATTCTTTACATAGTACAAATGAAACACAAACATGATAAATTGGGATTTAAAAAGTGTCATTTTCAGTCGTAAAGTCAATCGGCGGCCCCCAATCCCCTGCCTCCCCTGATTTAGAACCCTACTTACGGCCCTGGCAGAGGTCCCTGAGACAGGTCCTGTGTATATCAAAACTATATATATATTTTTAAAAAAAGCATGGACCGGTAGATTTCTACCATGTTCTGCCTCTGTATTTCTTTGAGTGCCATGGGATATAGCAATTAACACCTTGGTAGACCCTGGCCACTCCAGGTAAATAACATCTGTTCAGATTAGGCTCCGCCTACATTTTCACTGACCGTATGGTCATGAGATGGGTCTTTAAGCCAACCGAAACCAAAGAAACTATCCTGACTTATCCAATCAAGCGCCAGGTAGCTTGACAACAGAGATTAATATGAAAAACATGTGGAATGTATCAACTTAATCTAAACTTGAATAGATATCAAAAGTAAATGACTGACAGTAAGTAACTAAACTTCAAATATGATACCAGGCTGATTTAATCATAAAATTTGAAATTAATTGAAAGTTAATGTAAATAGCAATTACATTAGAATATAGGTAATTCTGCAATCGGACCACCGGGGGACCGGATCAAAGGATTGGATTTTGTACACATATTATTTTGGGAATTCTCCTTTCCGTGATCCTTCATCTGTAATTCCTGCAGGTATAATTATAAGATTGGATGAAAACTGTAATTCGCAAATTCTATGGTCGTTGTAACAATTTAGTTTGCCAATACAACATATCATTGCAGTCTTCACGAAAACTCAGTGGTCCGAAGACCGAGGCCAGTGAATTTTACGATCGGGTCAGTAAAAATTAAAGATCAGGAAGTCCGATGGACTTGTAGACTTTTTGTAAGTCACATTAAATATAATGTTGGATTTAGATATTCTAAACGTCTTATTTGCTTAAATTTACTATCAAAATAAAAATAAATTAAAAAATAGCACATAAAGAAAGTGTTTGGACATCGTGGTTTAATGTTTATTTCGTAAAGAACGATAACTATACTTGACATTGTCAAGATAACTTGTATGTTGATCATGTGAATATTAAATGAACAACTTGTTGAAACAACAAAAATGGCCATGCACGTTCTGTATCGCACAGTACACCGGTAATTGCTGCTTTATTACATTGTCCAATTAAAATGAACTTCATCAAGTGCAGTTATCTCTGATTTTATGCAATTTCTATAGTTTATAGAATTAATCATTTACATTTGATGTTAGTAGAGTAGGCTACTTTGATGTTGGTAGAGAAGGCTACTTCCTAAGGTGCACTCGGGCTGTTTTCATGTTTGTGAAAAATATATGAAGTTGTAGTCTTGTTGTTTGCAGGTGAAGAGAGAGAAAATATCATGTACGTTGTTTTTCTGGAATCTACAGAAAGGATGTCTTAGGGTGGATATAAATATGAGTAACTAATAACCATAGTTTCAGTAAACTAATTGTACAATTTTACAATGCATTCCATAATGTATGTGATAAACATATGAAAATTTAGGGGGCCAGTGAATTTCACTGTGGGACAGTAAATTCAGACAGTTCACTGGTCCGACTGGCCAGCAAGTTTTAAATGTTTTCGTGAAGACTGTCATTGAGTCACAAATGCTGTTTGTCCTGTTTCATACCGATTGTTAGACCATTCTTGGCACACTGGTTTTGACTACGAATAACTCCGTTTACCTGATCGAGAGATAGGGCTCACGGCGGCCGGCTGTGACCTGTCGACAGGGGATGCTTACTCCTCCTAGGCACCTGCTCCAACCTCTGGTATATCCAGGGTTCCGTATTTGCCCAACTCGCTATTTTGTATTGCTTATAAATAGGAGTTATGAGATTGATCACTGTTCGTTATCTTTACCTTTCATACTTGTAAGATATTTCCTCTCCAGTGACCTAGCTTGACATTAAGGTGGGTAGCTCCATTCTCATGTGATTTATCAATATTAATGATTAAAGGTGGAAAAACTGTATTAATTTCCACTCAATATAGCTTAATTTAATTAATAACCAAAGAAAATGTGTATGTTGCCACCTTTTTAAAGATGCTAGACATTCAAAACCATAAGTATATGTCAACATCAGAAAAGTACACATTTTCGTTAAACAGAATAATAAAAATAGATAAAAACTTGTTGAAATGACAAATTTTAAATGTCCGCAGTTTAAAAAAAAACTTTAAACTTAAAAAAAAATTGAAAATATGTATAAATTAATTGTGGGTATTAGGGAAATCATTGTATAATATACATGCAGTAGAGGAAATTAATGCATGTTAGCCCTTGACATTTTTTTTTTTATTATAAATGATTGATTATGTAAAACTTATACGGTACCAATTTTGATGCACCAGATGCGCATTTCGACAAATAATGTCTCTTCAGTGATGCTCAACCAAAATTTTTGAAATCCGAAATAACAGTAAACTTGTAGGCCCTAAGAGCTATTTTAGGGAAAATCAGAGTGCCAAATAAGTGGAGCCAAATTCGTCTAAGGATAAGAGCTATGCATATCTGGGGAAAATAGAAACCTTTTCAGTATCAATAGTTTACCTTTTTTATGCAGTGAATAAATTTTCTCTGAAAGATATATTTCTATCATGCGCAAAAACATGACATCACATTAGGATCGATCCACCTTAAGCCGTGTAACCGATGTCATACAACTGATTGAAAGAGTGGCAAGGTAGTGAATTATTATATCTGCCTGTTGCAAGAACCAGATAATAATGTAAATGATATTCACAAGCAAACACGAGCTTCACAAAGCGGGGGTATTCCTCGCAACATGGCACGTCGTAAGACATCATATTCCTGTTTGTTCTATTGAAACCAGACACTAAGGAATGTTAGAATATCTATTCCAATGTCGTTTTATACATCATGCAGCTGAAGAGGTACCAAGCTCTTTGATGAAAGATGGTATCTTCTTTAGTGCCTATGAAATCAAATGCAACATACTAAGAATCGAAATTTCCTTTTCAGTGACCTTGAAACCCGATAGGACTATATATTTGCATTCAATGTGCTGATTCTGGATGTATAACAAAGGTAGCTTTTATCTTGTACATCTTCCCCCTCCACTTGTAACCTTGCAAAGTACATTGTAAAAAGAAACAGGTACTGTATACAAAGTAACATTTTAGGAAGTGTGAAAAAACTTTGATTTAGATTCTAGGATATAGATACGTGTATACTTATCCGTTTGTTCGTATGTGTAACAGCTAGTTTGTTAAACCTTGTGTTCATTCTTCTGAAACGTATCCCTTGGAAATACGGGTTAGAATAGGTCCCCAATACCCCTTGCATGTCGTAAGAGGCAATTAAATGGGGGTGGTCAATCGGATGAGACCACAAAAACTAAGATCCCGTGTCACAGCAGATGTGGCACGTAAGGCTCCCTCCCTGCTTAAAGGCCGTAAGCGTTGACCAAGCATAGGCCTAAATTTTACAGCCCTTCATCGGCAATGGTGACGTCTCCATGTGAGTGAAAAAATTCTCGAGAGGGACGTTAAACATTATTTAATCAATCTTTCCAAAACCTGAACGTTTTTGGTGGATGCTATTGAGATTGTGATGTAGTCGTTGCTCATGCTAGGAAATTGAAATACGGAAATTAACTATTTTCATGATATAACAACTAATTTCCTTCTTCCTTGAGGAAAATGAGTTCTTTGAATTGTTCTAAATTTGATATTGATTAGCAAGTGAAAACCACTCTATGATATCCAACAATATGTTCCTTATTAAGTTTGTGCTGTTAAGGTAGGGTAGGGATGAAGTACATTTCCTAAATAGGTAGGGGTCTGGGTGCCCCTAATGGGCCCTTGGTAAAGCCCTGGTGGGGATCTGGAAGCTGGTGGATTCTTGACATAAAATTCATATTTTGCTCAGATGATTTGCATGCATTTTCATGCCGTTAAAATGTAGTAAAACTGGGCAGCTCGAAGAAAATGCCTGTATTTTTTAAAATTAATTTTCTTTTAAATACACTAACAATAAAGAGATTGAACTAACGCCGTTCTATCCTCGAAAATAATCTGTATCGAATTTATCCACGTCAAAGGAAAATTCAGCTTTGTTTATTATTTTTCTTTAAACTTTAATTGCTATACTGTATTTCAATTTCATTTCATTATTGCAGATGGATGTGGGCACTTGGGAGCACGAGCGTACGCCTAAATACCCCACCCCCGAGTAAAATTTACCACAAGTCTAGATTAGGGCGGGCAAATCTTATCGTATGATTTTACTATTGTGGTAGTGTCGTCCCTATTTCTACAAACTCTTTTTATTATCGCATTATAAAGTAGTGATGATACGATGCTCGATCTCTAATCAACTGGTACAATGCAATCGATAAGGATTCTTTTTAAAACCACCTACGTATTATTTATAACAAGCAAAGGATTTATTGTTTATTTGAACATATTTAATTGTATCAATATAACATTTACAATGGCCAAATGGGATTGGACATGAATTCTCGAAACTTTAAGCGTCCTCTCCCAGTTATTCAACCATTGACAGATAAGTACGAGTATGCAAGATTTATAGTAATTTGCAGGAAGGCAGGGGGATTCAGCGAAAGAGAAATATACAAGATTTCAGCCTTTATCTTTCATTTAAGTCTCATCAGACTTTCAGAAATGATGTTCTGCCATCAGATCTTGGTACCTACCCGGTATTGGTTTTCAAGTTTATATGTAAATTCAAAGCTCATAGTAACGAAAAGAAAAGTTTAAAAAATCTACACAAATGTATATATGAAAGTTACATTTCTTGTTCTTTAATCAACCTTTCAGAAATGCAATTTTGCATAGAGATTGCATGAAGGTTTTCATGAAGGGATGTAAAAGACCATGGTTAATGAAAGGATAATTTCCTTGTTAATTTTTTTCCTCTTTGTATTGCATTTTACATGAAGATCTTTACTCCCTATTGGGTCTTAAAGTTTGAATCTTAATATGAAGAGTCACTTAAATCCTGCAGTAGTTACTTGACATAAAACATAGTTGTAATCTATTTACAGTTTTTATAAAGTAAACACTAACAGATGTAAATTCTAATCGATTGACTACTAAAAATTTCCGGTCGTTTATCACTATCATAGAGTATACCTTAGATATGAAAAATTAGTGAAATAGAGTTTATAATTTAATGTTACAGCATTTGGTAACTAGAGTTTAAAAATCAGTACATGTGTGTATTATAATATGTACATATGAATGTAAATATAAACTAGTAAAATGTCACTGTACACAATATCAACGTGCGCTGCTGACATTTCCGATATTTTCGTTTGCGAACATAACGAAAATAAACCAATACGAATATAGTAAACCAAATAATACGTGTTATATAGCGGAACACAGATTGAGAATAGAGTGATTTATTATAAAAGATTTCTTACGAGCTATAACATTTTCAAGTCATCCCATCAGTAAAGTTTGTGTTTGTGTGTCCGTACATGCGGTAGTGTGTGTGTGCGTGCGTGCAATAAAACTACCATTTAAATTACTTATTAAAAAGCAGAAACAATTTGAAAGTCCAAAACAGATGGCAGTCTATAATTCTGTTAGAGACACGGTACCACGAACAGGATGGTCAACACATTTACTAGTGTGGTCATCCCGGACATACAACTTCACGATGCTCAGAATCAGTCCTTTTCTAGAGTTTTCAGTCCTGCAATAACAGCATATCCTATTAAACAAAGAAACAGCTTCGTTATACTGTGACAATGGGAAAATTCTCTCTGCAAGATCTCGAAGAAGGTCACGTAGAAAAACGTCCCTGTGGCCACACTCTGTAGCAGCCCAATAGTCAGCGACGAACTAGTCCCATTCTCCGTGATTAACATACCAAGGAGGACGCCAACGGACGACAATAATGAGAACACGAGAAGAAAGGCAGCCATTTTACACCTGGTTTCCAAAATTTGTTGCATCTCCAACCCCACACTGAAAGACACGATGCACTTGTGTAGTGAAATAGCCAGCAACAGCGCCCAAACTTGTAATTCCGTATTTTGTAGTCCAACGGCCAAGGCCTCAAATATCATGTGTAAAGACAATGCTAGCACGAAAAGGGACGCACGCAGGGGTGAGCGCGTCTCCTTAATGACCTCTCTGACGTCATCATGCACACCAGAAGCAGAAAGATGATCTTCCACTTCCTTTACATCAGCAACCATGTTTTTGCCGTCTTCCAGGCGCTTGTAACCATGTCCGATTTTCTGAGAGCTATCGTTTTTCTCACCGGGTCCATGCCCAACACCGTGCATAATTCTTAGGAGCACAACCTCCAGAATAAGTATGATAAAGAATCCCCCACTTACGGTCACTTCCGTGATGGGGTAGTGGATAGTGGAATTCCTGGCATCCAAGGCTTCCCTCACGCCCTCCTCAGATTCCGCCAACAGATGCAGCATCGCGGTTCCCAAGAACACGCCACCAGCGAAACAGTTCAGGTGACTGATGACACTATGAATTCTCCCTCTGATTAGCGAGGCCTGCAGACACCTCACAACACAGCAAGGTAATAGACCGAAGAAAAGGGTGACCAAGAATATGATGAAAAATGCAACGATTTTATTTCCCACCAAAGGATCCATTGTTTACTGTTCAGGTGGACGTTTTGCTCAGGTTTACGTTTTGCTTATTCTGTTCTGTACATCACATGACTGGTGTCCTTCTGTACTAAAATAACTCCGTTTTTTGCTCGAGTGCGCCCGAGTTCAGTTTGCTGTCAATTTATATGGAACAAGAAGGAAATGTGCACGTTATATAGGACACTATCACCCTTGCTTATCTTCCTGGTCAAATGTATATTGAATTATTTATTATTCACCAATCAAGGGCCCTCGGGGATCATATACAATTTTAACAATTAATCATTGTACCTACATACACATATTTTAAGGATTTCTATATTGACACTGGTCTGAAATTGGCTCATAACAATACTGAATGAAAATGCACTGTACAACAAGTACGCATTATATGAAGTAAAGTGAAACATAGTATTTAAAATGTCCCGAACACAGAGGGTACTAAGGTACAGTATATTTTAACCCCTACTTTTAATTTGAAATTTAAATCTTATTCAATTAATTTGAATTAGGCTGCATGCACCATAACTCCTGACATTACTAGTAAATACAACCCTTGTCAAATAAATTGGGATCTATTAACATGACCCATTTTGATATTATGATATTTTGGTAGATTTATAAAGTATATAATTTTCAAGACCTAAGACCTATTGAATGTTGTATGAAATATTTATATGAAATTGGTCCCTCTCCTGATCGCTTTTCATCTGTTTGTAAAGTAGCGTTCAATAACCCCAACTCTTTTTTTTTTTCTTATTTATTCTTTTTTCATATTCACATAATCATCAGTAAAAGTACTGAAGATACGTATACATATTAATCATTTTATACATTTCTCACACCATCTCGCACCTTTTCACACTACTATCATACAGTATAATTGGTTGAGTACTTTTTATTTTAGGTTACAGATCAAAAATAGTTTTCCAGTTTTCCAAAAGTCTGTCAAATTTCAAAACTTCACATGATTTATAATTGCTACAAAGTTTTCAACTTTATATTTGAAAAAAAGATAATGTATCAGCCCAGTAATATGAGGAGTTTTGTTTTGTTTTGAACAATTGAAAATATATTGTTTGGTGTATACAGGATTATGAAATTAACAACTTCATTACACCAATCTAATTAAAATCAGATCCTAGGATACGCTCACAATCGCTATATTACGCAGAGTATACGGGGCGGATCTAAGAAGTCTGATTTTAATTAGACTGTTCATTACACAAACTGAGAGACGCTTCACCAGAAATAACATTAGTAAAATTAAAACCAGTTCTTTATGTTTTTCTGAAAATATGCATTCTAAGATTATTCCAAAGTGATAGAGTATCAGAACAAGATATAAACATACGTTGTATTGTTTCTACATTTTCTTTACAAAATGAACAACAGTCATCTGAAATTATACTGATGTTCTTGAGGTAATATTTCGTAGGAAGAAGCTTGTAAAGAATTCGGTACTGCAACCACTGAACTTTTGTATCAATGCTTGTTTTAAAACAAACTTTAACAACTCTTTGACAGAAATATTGCTTTCTAAATGTATAGATAATTCAGTGTTTCATTTTTGAATTGATTTGGGTATGAGATCATTACTGTTTACAATATCATATAACACTTTGGAACATTTGTCCTTCAAATAACCCCAACTCTTAACTAATCGCGTTTTACGAATAAACGCAAACCAATATTCAGTTTACTGAATACAACATTTATAAAACAAAACTTCTCATTTTATCAATATTATATTACAGAGTTATTTCTCTTTGATCCATAGACACACACTTCAGGCTGGATGCAAACATGTCAACAAATTAAGACAAATAGACTTTCAGGTAAAAAGGAGGTAAAACCAGTTGTTTTTTAAATGATTTTTTCTAATCAACTTTTAAAAAGTCCATTTGATATTATTCAAATATTATAAAAAGAAAAAAAACTGGGCTTAACATCAGTAACAAGAAGACCAAGATGATGACACTCAATGCACCAGCAGAACCCGTCATCTTAAATGTAGAGCCTCTAGAGGAAGTAGATGATTTTACCTACCTGAGAAGTACGGCAAGGCTCAGTAAAGCACGCTCAGCATTTAATCAACTCCGTCCCATCTGGAAGTCAAACAACTACAGCCTGAGGACCAAACTCCAACCTTACAACAGTAATGTCAAATCAGTCCTCTTGTCTAGGTCCGAATGCTGGCGTGTTATTGACAGAGATATGAGGAAAGTAGAAGCATTTCACAACAACTGCCTTAGGCAAATAAACTGTATCTTCTGGCCAAATAAGATCAGTAACAAGGATCTGCACCAGAAATGCAAAAGTAAGAGCATTGCTTAGAAATTAAGCAAAGAAGAATGAGATGGCTTGGACATGTATAATGGGAATGCCCCAGATCAGAACACACAAGATGACCCTCTGTTGGACACCACCTGGAAAGAGAAAGAGAGGCAGACCACGCACCACCTGGCGAGGAACTGTAACACCCGAGTTAGAGGAGATGGGATACTCATGGTGATAAGCGCAGTTTGTGACAAAAGACAGAGGTAGATGGCGGCTACTTGTTGAAGCCTTATGTCCCATCCGGGATGAAGAGGATAAGTAAGTAATATTATTCATCCCATTGCCGTAGTCGCAATTCGTTAGGTGAAATAGTATTTATTTCATCCACATATGTGTTTGAGTATATAGTCTTTGATGAATATTAAAACTTTCTTTGTAGCAAATGTATTGTGGTATATTTCTGCTATCACTTTTTGAGATAATCATTTCGACTTGTCAGATAATTATGTTGAGTTTTCAGATGATTATGTTGACTTGTCAGACGATTATGTTGACTTGTCAGATGATTATGTTGAATTGTCAGATGATTATGTTGACTTGTCAGATGACTATGTTGAATTGTCAGATGATTATGTTGCATTGTCAGATGATTATGTTGACTTGTCAGTTAATTATGTCGACTTATCAGAGAAGATCTTCGTTCATATATTTACTCATTAATATACCAAGGGTATTCGCATTTCCTTTCATTTAAACTCCGATATGCTAATGACATTTGCTGACATCTACTCTGACAAGTCTACATCACGGTCTGACAAGTCGACAGTATCATCTGACTAGTCGACAAAATGATAATCTGTAGTAGGATGGGACCACGATAGGCAATCAAAGTTTTACATGTGAATATATAGGGAAAAATCTTTAAAAATCTTCTTCTCAAGAATCACTGGTCCAGACAAGAGTTCAAATCTACATGGCAGCTTCCTGACATAACACAGATTCAGGTTTGTAAAAATCATGGCCCCCGGGGGTAGGTTGGGGCCACAATAGGGGATCAAAGTTTTACATGCAAATGTGAAACATCTTTAAATATGGACCAAGGTGACTCAGGTGAGCAATGTGGCCCATGTGCCTCTTGGTTAACTTGCTGTTATTTGACAAGTGGACAAAATCACCTGACAAGTCGATATGATTTAACTTACAAGTCGACATAATCATCTGACATTTGACGAGTGATGGCAGAAATATGCCGCCATGTAAATGTAACAAACTTCATGGGTGAAGTCAATTCAAATGCCAGAAACTTTTAAACGGTCATACATAGTCATATAAAAAAAGGGGGGTTGTGACTATTTCTTCATATTGTGGTAAATATGTGCATGCCCTTCTCCTCCTGTAATTCTATACACCATCCTTTACCCAGACTTTATTGCAGGACTTCACACCGCTATTTCTATCACCATTTGCGATGATCGTGTCTATGAAGATAATCGTGACGTTACTCACGATATCACCTCAATTTATCGTGTTATGATAGGATAACGATGGACGGTGACGATGATAGTGTCACATTGGCCATTATATTTACAAAGTGCCATTTTAGTATTTTTATTTTTCTAATTTTCTTTATTATCTAATTTTTAAAAAATAATATTTAATTTCCATAAATTTTTTTTTACATCATTTTTATTTTTGATATATTCTGTGTGTGTGTGTGTGTAAGAATTTTTTAAAAAATTTAATATATACTTTGATATACTAATTTAAAAACGACTGATCATAGATACGGCAGTAAAATGTTAGTATTGTGTCATAATATGGACTGCACGATAACAAACACGACAACCCCCCCTTTTAAAAATGTCAATGTTCTTACAGATAAAATACGCGTTCTAAAAATTATATATGAATTATATATTATATATCATTCGTGGGTAAATAATGTACGACGGATATTCATAGCATACATCGTCGTATCAATTTACATCCTGTGCTCTTGCAATGTAACAATCACGGACCCTTTAACATGACATGGAAACCTATATATAACGAATAAACGTCTTGGTTGTTTGTATTACGGAGGATGTAAAACAATGGAATAATCTGTAATATCGGCGACAAAGCGACAATTTTTACACTTAATGTTGTATGTGGGACTATCTGTTCGTCCGAATTGACAAGATATAAATGGGGAGGTATGCTTCGAGCAGCATGTATATAAATTAATATATGATGTCGGCGAGGTTTGGCTTAAATAATTTTTAGAATGCCGTCTTCTAGATAAAACGTTCTGTAACTTATCTTTATAAAAGAGATTCAAAGTGATTACTTTTTACTTTTGAATTTCGTTTCATCAAGTGACTTTTGGGTTTAAAAGAGAAATAAAAGAGAATATTGTTCACTTGGTGCATTGAAGGGTAGAGTGCACATCATCACTCATTAAGTTATCATTTGGAGTATTTTTCCGTATCTATCATGATTTGATATTTTTCTTATGTAAGAGAAATACGTAATTTTTGTCTTGTGCGGTGAAATTCTTCCATGACGAGGTTCTGATAGCTTGCTAATTCATTCCTTAATGAATTCGCTCTTGGACTTTTCTTAAAGATAAAATCAACTGAACCTAGTCAAGATAAGAATCAGCCTCGATTGATATTAAAGTATAAACACCTCCCCTATCTGAGCGACTATCGCGCGGATCGCATGTTCGACCCCAACAGGTGCTCGAAAGATCCGCACTAAGTTGCATTATCTAATCTTTGGAAAGATGAAATGGAAGTATTATCAATTTAATTAAAGATTTTAAATTTGGGATGATTTGGAATTCCTTGGCATGTTTGTAAGTTTCCCATTCTGTCATCCGGGCTACTTTGAAATGTCACGTGAGCAGAGAACACCCAAATGAAAAACCGTTTGCCAACTGATTACGGTGTTAATTAACTTACAAAATATGACAAAAACGATTGTTTCGTGTAGATAACAATACCACTATTTTAATCAAATGCGATAAGTTTTAGAATACAATTAAATGAAACCTACACGCTACTGAATCTGTTTTCACTTGGGCAATCGTTTAAAGCTAAATTAGTCTGTTAAAAGGGAACTGTGCACATGTTTTGAATGATTCAAGCAACTAACAATACTATGAATACTTTTACTTGATTCAAGTCAGGCATATCTTATATAATCTTCGATCATTACTGGGTTTCTTGAATAAAGTTTTCTGATGGCGTTCGTGTACCCTGCTCACTACTGAAAGACAGACAGAGAGAGAGAGAGAGAGTTAGAGAGAGAGAGTTTAGTTTATTCATTTAGGAATAGGCACATATACAATATAAATAAAAGACAATATCACAGAGGAACACATAGTTAAAACAAAAATTGTTGTTACATGTAATTACAAAAGATAAAAGGGTAAACTTTAACAGCTATTTGACTTTAAGAGCACAGTGAATAAATTAATGTACAGAGAGAGAGAGAGAGAGAGAGAGAGAGAGAGAGATCCTCAGCACTGTGTGTCATATGCGGTCGAGGACACGATTACAAAGGTTGTCCTCTGTTATGGACAAGTGATGCTTGGAGACATTCAGGAAAGTACTTAACCAGAGATTGTCAGATAACGTTTTAATAACAACGCCACTATTGTATAACGCACTGAGTTTGTCACTGTTAACAAACAGAATGAACAACATCACAACAGAGATAGCACAGAAAAACGTAATTTTTTTTAGAGAATATCTTAAAACAAAGGTTGACGTACTGATTTATCGAAGTCGAGTGAAAGTGTTAGAAAAACTCTTTATGGATAGATAGTAATAAGAGAGTTTCAAAGCGAGTCAGCGTCATGCAATGGCGTTCTGCTTACATCATAATGGAGAGTATTACTCTGTAGTGAGACACTTCCCCACCGGATTCCTATCATACATATAAGTTTACATTTTTGTGAAATAAATCGACATATTATTAACAAGAATTGAAACTCATCTTGAAACGAAAGGGTTATTGAAAGTGGTGTTATTAGTAATTTACTACAAAAATCACGAATGAAAACAGAACCAGATCCCCGCTTTATATTTTATCGTTATGTCTGACACATTTTTAAAAGATCTTGTAAACCTTAAAATCTTTTCTTCATCAGTTATCTTTCGTTGTAGACAAAATAAGGTTTGTGTTGATATTTTGCCCCTAAATTTACTAAGAGGTCCGTCACTTGCAAAGTACATGTATGCCATTCGCTATGCTGAAAGAATGCGGAAAGAGGAGATGGGATTTGTATGGGAACTCACCTTTGTCATACTTCAGTATATCAGCAAGTATTTTAAAGATTGTTACACTCTCCGATTCTCCATATTCCGATCTGAAAGGATCTGATTCCCCCGAAATTCTGACTTAAAATGGGTAAATCCTATACTGAGTACTCACTGTTTTCTGTCACTAAGTATAAATGGCTATTTTGATATTATAAAATACACATTATATAAGTTTGGACGAATCATTTTAAGTTTTGAACATAAGTCGTTTTTATATCTTAATTTTCAACAATTTGTATTAAATGGGCTTAGGAGATTGTAACTGCTGCAGCTACCGAGTTACGAGCACTTAACCATAACGACGTCCTTTGTCAGAATCATGTAAGTGTTTGTAATTTCGTCAGAATCATGTAAGTGTTTGTAATTTCTGTTGTGATCGCATGAAATTTAGAGATTTATTGATAGCATGTATTCCTGTCGACTTTGAAATCTGATTTAAAGAGAGAAACTCTGAATACATAAACTCTGAATACGTAAACCAGAACTTGTCTGTATGCTTTGACAGGGTTACATGTACTGATAGCGAAAACTATAAAGTTCTTCACATACGGCCTGTAGTCACTCGGTGACACAACGTATATTATCGGTGCAGCAGGACGACTTTTCCCATTATGCATAATACAGTAACGAAGAAAAGGTCTATTGTATATATTATATTAGCAAACTAAACTAAACAGTGACAATAATCAAGTATAGGAGTTTCAGTACATATATGAGAAATCGATTTGTGTTTGAAGAGGAAAGCTAAAACAAACAAATGCTAGGAAATAACATTTTTTTTTTTCAACTCACTAACAAATATCTAATCTTCCAATCAATTGGAAAATATGTTTATTTCTGTTTTTGATATTACAAGATAAAAATGTCCCGGAAAAAAATTACCAACATGAGATAAAAATGTTGAATCTGCTTTCTAAACATATATGATTTGAAGTGAGGTCAAGCTGCATCTTCCGCAATATTTGAAATTAGAGGTACTTCCTTTAATTGTTTTATGAATGTAAGTACTACATAATTGTTTCCATCACAAAAAGGGAGTAATAAGAAGTTATTGTATAGTAATACACAACCATTCATGAACTTGGTTGAGCTGTTGTCTATCAGTTCAAGCAACACAGAGACAAACATTTAAAAGACATGGATACAACTTGTTTATCAACAGCTGGAGTGGAGGCTGTGTCATAAAGTGCGCGTGCAGTTCTCACTACAAATTAGGCCAGAAGCCTGTTTCGCAGAAATTCTCACGACTAAGATCGAAATTCAGATGCTATATGAACTCTTTATAATTCTTCTCTTGCAGAGTTCTTGAATGAGCATCTCATGTACAAGGGTGATGAAACTTGCTTACATCGACCTTGTTAAATTATTCTCATTATTAGATGGATATAGTTGTATTTTTCTTTATCTTAGTCGTAATATTTTTCTTCTGAAATCGACCATTGCAGTAGGTCTGTACATAGACGCAGAAGCAAAGTGGGTATGGGGTGTGGGGGAGGGTTTCACTGCCACACCTGCCATGACAGCTTTACGACCTCTCACACAAAAGACCGATCTCCACTGATGCCGACAAAACGGGATTTAACCCTTCTAAGGCTGAACAAAATACACATAATCTTCTTACAGCGCGACATTCCCCAATTAGCAGTACACCAATGGTCCACTGTTACCGTCGTTGGGCGACTAGAACTGAGGTTGAAGACTTGTGCGATAAGTAGCATGAATGATTATCGTCATGCAGGGTGCATCATATCCCTGCTAATTGTGTAGGTAACGCGCTAGGTTAGGTGACATGTAGGTAGACTTCATATCATGATCGGTGATATATTAATGTGTAATTCTTTGAAATACACGCGTTGTAGTATTATCGTTTCCTAAAATCTGTACCACGGCGTGTGCAGTCTAGATCACACCGACTGCATATGATATACCAACTCTCTGGAGAAAAAAATACAAATCTGAGTTATATTCCACCCAATCCCCAACCCCTGAGAGCAACGTACAGTTATGTAGCTTAGGTCAACTCGCGTTATTTTCACTGAATTTCGAAATCGCGTCATAAACCGTAACATTGGAATTATGAATGAAATTCTCCAATGAAATGATTAAGATATTAATGAGAGCTATGTAAACATACTATAGCGATTGCGCCACGTGGGCGACATGAATTTGCCAGATCGTGTAGATAACGAAGATGGAATGGAAATGGTTATTCTGGGACTTCCAAATGTATGCGCATTGTGCATCAAATCGATGCATCCATTCTTCTGCTTTTCGTTTTCGAGAATGTTCAAAATAATTTGGGATCAAGATTTGCATTCTTCAGCTTTTTCTGCAGGAAGATCGAAATACTTTGGCATCAAATATTGCGTTTATCCGATTGTCCTCTACAGGTTGCTCAACACTGCTATTCATTCTTAAATTGTCCTACTTATAGTTACATTTGTAGATGATGTTGTTTCAAAACATGTTTATTCACATCTTGTAACAACAATTTTTCTTCAACCACTAGGTAGCCCATAAGACAGTTTACCATAAATTTGAGCAGGTGTTTGAAAGTCCAAGTTTTTCTAAACAGAAATCTGCTCGTTCCAAAAAATATCCAGCTCCCATCTGATACAATGTGTTTCAACTTTTTTGACTTTTTCCTTGAGAGAATTATAAAAATCACAAAACCCTATTGTTTGCCTTTCGTTGATGATCTCCCCTTGAAATGGAGCATGACCCTTCATTTAAACAAACTTGAATCCCCTTTACCCAAGGATGCTCTGTACCAAGTTTGGTTGAAACTGACTGGAGTAGATGAAATTGTAAAACGTGTATACTGACAGCGACAGACAACGGATAAAGTTGGATCAGAAAAGGCTCAGGTGAGTTAAAGAAAACCAACAACCAAGAACTTTAATCATCAATCAAGTCACCTTATGCTCTTGTTGTTTTTATATTCCCATACAAACAACACAGATATTCGTCCATAATTAAGATTATCGGTTTGAATATAATGTTAGGATTACCGCTTCGGGATGGGAAATCATCTGTGAATAATTAACACGTCATACAAGAAAAATTAGGATGTACGTCATATACCATTCTTGTATGACTGTGTTGATTGGGAGATAATTCTAGACCTGTATAGAATTAGGGTTCAAATCCTTAGATAGCAATATAAATGATGTGCTTTTCTACCAACAACTGCAGCAAATAAAAGAATACTTTCCGCATTATCTAAACTTTTCAATCAACATTTTTTCCCAAGTGGATCAAGATGTAGGAAGTGATTTATGGATTTCTTTGACGTCCATATAGTTGCAATATCGAAGAGGCAACCATATTCAAGGGAATTAAGGGTGTTACATGCGTGTCAGCCAGGCTTTCTACATGTAAATTCAATAACTCAATGTCATAGATATCTTATTGATATCACAGTCAAATAAGCGTAATATCCGCCCCATTTTGCTCAAATAACATGTTGACTAATATTTTTCTGTAATATTTCCTGAACAAGTTCACGGACTCGTTAGACAATATTATTAATAAATCTAGTCGTCCATTTTCCATGGACGTCACGTTTTGACTGATACATAATCATATATACACGTACATGTATAACCTTCTGGTGTTTCTAATCGCAGCCAATTAGTGACATAGTTATTCAAGACAAACTATGTTTTATTTTTCCACTTAAAAACGGATTAAATATGAACACATGTAATATATATAACAATGAATAATTTATAAACAAACTGAAAGAACGTTTCAACAAAATTAATTTGAATCAACTAATAAAAATAAAGTCAATTTGGTTTAAGCACCAATTCAAATTATGAAAACATCAAAATAAAATATCTCCATCGCGGCTAAAGCTCACCACTCGTTCAAAATATAAAAAAAAGAAGCAATTCAACAGTCCATCACGATTTTGCACCAAATACAGCTCTTTGAATGGAATGTTATATTGTTTTCTCTATGCTTGTGCAGGAGAAGTGATGTCTTCCGAGACGTTTGCACTACAGTAGTACTTTTTATGAGCTAAGTACGAATTCTTGTAAGTAAACGTTATATCACAATGGTGACAGTATTTATCCGTCCGTTTGGGTGAATGGACGACTTGTGACGTCATTGGATTCATCATATTGGGGATCATGTGGAACGAGGGAACCACGTGATAGTATGGCATCATTTGGGGGTCCACACGGGGAATTACCAATGTCGGCTTCTTTTCAGTTGGTTCCGAGCATTCTGATTTAATTTTTGGAGTGGAATCTCGGCTATTTGGAGATTTCTGAGATCGAGGAGAAGAAGAAATACTTTTAGAGAAATCTTTGTTTTCACTGGATGACTCTAATGGTGACCGCGAACTTTCGCTTTCAGCCTCTTCTTTTATCTTCTTGGAAGGGGATAAAGTTCCTTTCGGAATGTTTTCTGTGTTACCGCTTTCCTCGCTGGTATCATCTACAGCTTCTCTTTTAATGGGCATCAAGTCATGTTCCGTGGTTTTACACAACTCTTCGTCAGTATAAGATGGTGGTTCAGACTTTATCACTACATGATGTGGCTGCGGAGGAGAGGGTGATTTCCGTTCCCTCTCTGTAGATTTCGAAGTACTTGGACTCGATCGAGAATTCGATTCGGGACTAGACTGCTCTCGGGGAATTTTCTCGGGGTGTTTGTTGTACACATGTGCCATTAAAGATTCGAAAGTTTCACAAATAGATGTACAGTATTGACATTTGTAATTTTGAACACCTGCCGCTTGCAGCGCTATCATTTCGTGAAGTTTCAAATGCATAGCGAAATTGGATAAGTCCGTGAAAATTTGTCCACAGTACATGCACATACTAGAAATGTTCCTGGGAATAGACGAGGCGTGCTCTGCCTTTTCGTAAGACTTTCGAGAGCGTCTTCTCTTATATGGCTCATTTTTAAGACGAATCAATTCTGCCTCGACATCGATTGGCCCAGCTTCAGAGGACATGTGTTCTCCTAGTTTAACCGGCATCAGTGGCGGTTCCTCTATCTCTATCATGTGATCGTCGGTAAAGTTTTCACCGCTATCCAAGTGAACCTTGCCATGCATTCTCATTCCACGAACTGTATTTCCGCGATACCCACATAAAGTACAGCGGTAAGCTTTGTTTGGCATATGTGCCTTCACATGTTCTGAGAGTCTAGTTTCGGTTTGGGTGACAAAATCGCAGTAGATACATCGGAATATTGGCATTTGACTAGAAACTCCAGTACAGAAGTGCAGTTTTAGGTGTCTCGAAGAAGGGAACACTGTGTCACATCTAGTACATTTTATGTTCTCTTCATCTAATTTTGGAGAAGATTTTCCTTCCATTTTATTCTTTCCCAAAACTGTGTGTTCACTCTCTTTTCCATGTGGACAATAGAATTCCTTGTGCGCCTGCAAAGTACTAGCAGAGCTAAACTTTATTTTGCAAGGAACACAGTAAAATCGATAGATGATACCTTCCACCTCTTGTGATTTGGAGGGGCTCGATTTGTCCATTTCGGGAGAATGTTCGTTTTGACCAGGGGCTGACGATTCCTTTATGTCTGTTTTTACTTGGGGAGATTTCTCTGAACTTTCAGAAGAATTTGTTCGATCGGGCGTTGCAACGACATGTGCATTATGAGCTTGTCGTCTTGCCATTAGATCCGGGCTCCCGTCATCTTCTTCAGACGGAGACTTATTTTGTCGACTAGAACAGTAATGTTTTTTATGTATTAAGTAATTTTCTCGTTTGTAGAAGACGATGTTGCAGTCCACACACTTGCTAACGGAGTGAGGTAAGGAAGGGACTGGTTTTCCCATAAAGGAGAGCTGGGGGACTGTAATGAGGGGTGGAATGGGGGACGCCATCAATCGAGGTAACTCCGAGATGGAATGCTCTTCGCTCTTTTGGCTGTGTGGAGAGCTGGATGAAGATTTCGGTGTCGTGATCTGTCGGGAGGGCGGCGACAAAGATGCAGACGACTTAGGACTAAATCTTTCCTCTTTGATTTTAACAGAGAGATCCAACTCCTCGGTTTGTTCCTCATCGATTTCTTCCTTGGCTTTTGGACCAATCAATGTGGAAGTTTTGGATGTATCTGATTTAGGGGTGCTTAAATCCAGAGGCATATCAGGCAGACTCTTCGCAGGAGAAACACGATATTCCGTAATCTCCTTCAATGATGTTTGGGGTTCTGTCAATGTCGGAAGTACGGGTTGCACAATAACTGTGGGGTAACTGCAGTTTATATCAGAAGATTCCTTGGATGATACAAGGATCGGTGGTGCAAGAATAACTCGAGGTTGTCCTGCACTGGATTTGGGATTTGCACTCAACATAGCCTGCTGCAGAGTTGACGGAGACAAGATAAGTCTGCCGGAGTCACTGCTGGGACTCAATACTCCAGGGGAGGGGGAATTAGCACTCAGTAATCGCTTTGAGCAGTAAACTTCTTTGTGGCATTTAAACGTACTAAAGGAGGAAAACTGGATGTTGCAATCTTTGCAATAAGTGTCTTCCTTTGCTGCAATGTGTTGGGGTTCCATTATCGAATTATCACCTCTATTGTGGATCCGTTTATGGCGGTTTAGACTGGAAAGCTTATCAATAGAATATGAGCACATGTCACACTTGAATATTTCTGACTTTGGCACTTTAGCCGAGATAGTATCAGATCCAGACGAGGCGTCAGATTTAGCAGGGCTGGGCGCGGACAACTTGGACTCTGGACTCTGAGATCGCTCTGACAGAGTCCTCTTCTTTCCTGTTCGAATCCCTGAAGAAAAAAGCAGAAAGTTAGTCTACATTTCAGATTAAAATTGTAACACTTCTAAATTGATTAATTAGAAGTTCAACTTGAAAGCTCACCTGATGTTAGCTTGTCACTTTCTGCGGCATCCGGAAGTTGTGGTTTCTTGGAACAGTAGAAGGTCAAGTGACCTTGGAGAGTCCTCAAGCTGCTGAAGCGAACTCCACAAAACTGGCAACCGTACAACAACGCCGCTGTAAAACGCAATTACACAAAAATCAAAGTCTACATATAAACAGAAAAACAATGCATATGTAGGACGTACTTCACGTCACTTATTCTTGCATGTTTTCGCAAATGATACCATAAAAATAATAATATAATCGTTTTCACTTACCATGCGAAGGAACCGGTTTGTCGGGAGCCGGTGCTGGAGAACTCTTGGGTTGAGGAGCATCCACTCTCTGCATGTGGGTCGTCTCCATTGCCTCATCTGTCGTCTGCGTTTCGGGATCAGTGACGTCACCTTCCGGTACGTTGTTTGAGTTAATTGTAAAAGATGCTAACAATTCTGTTCCTGGATTCAAGTCACTCACAATTTCACACCAGATTTTCCCGTCTGGAAATTAATGAAAAAGATGACAATTAAGTAGAGTTATTCCTCCTAATGCAAGCTAGAAAAATTAAATGAAGTTTTCGACTTATCGCTTTTCGTGATATTTGCAATATTTCAGTCCTACATGCGATGATTGAATACGATAAAGATATATTTATAGGAGGATCATAAAACAGGAAAAATATGTACGGAGATAGTTTGAGAGGGAGCTTGTAAGTTGATAGATAAAGTTACAGTGCTGACGATCGTCATTGTAAGACGGTCGCTTTGTTTAATGACGGAGAAGTGTTAACGGATGCCGTTCTTTCTAAACGATGGGATGACTAAGTCATTGAAAGACGCAACCTACAATCTTCATAATTTTATAAAACATTTAATGCTTTAAAAGACTTGAAATAAAAAGTCGATTTTCTACGGCTTATTTACACCACTCTTCCCAGATCGGTCTAGACTTGTCCACATTTTAGCGACAAATTTATCAAGAATACATCTGAAACTGAATTTAGCCAAATTTAAACAATCTGAGACGATATTAAAACGATAGAAATTGACTGAAAGTTTTTTCCTCCAAAGCTTGAATACATAAAGCAAATGCATCTTAAAACATTTCTAGATTTGGTGATATGTACTAAGTCATTTAATGTGCAGCGACAAAGGGTGGGTGATGTTCATCTCTAGTAAAGGGTTAAAGATTCTGAGATAAATTCCCATGAAAACATGTTTGAAATATTTCCATTTTATCTCCTTTCGCTGATAAAAGCCTTTTAGTTAAGATATAAAAATTCAAAAAAGGATCCTGCAAAATTTGTACGGATGACAGATCAATTAGAAATATTGATTTTATCATAATCCAATTAGATCCCTAAGATCATATCGAACTAATAGAAACGTACTACATACAAATTACCAACTCTACTCGGATTTGACGACACCGGCTAATGTATTTGGCGCCATTAAATGCTGGATAAATAATAAAATGAGTAACTTACAAAATACTTAATTTGGATAAGTCGCATTATATTTTAAGGATGAAGATAATTACAACACCTCTTTCCTTATCATCTGTGAAAAAATGTTGAATTTGACAAATTGCACCCTTTGCTTGATTTACGAGTCATACATGGTTGAAATTAACCAATCAAAGATTCTCTCTCTCTCTCTCTCTCTCTCTCTCTCTCTCTCTCTCTCTCTCTTACCTTCGTGACATTAATTACCAAGTCCAGATCGTACAAATGATAACCAGGCGTTTACAAAATACACTTACGAGCAATTAAGCGATCTAGCAAATTTTAATTTATTTTAAATGGGAGTTTTATCTGTATCAACAATCAGATGTAAGTACTGATAATTCCCTTATTTTGTCATGTTTCAAAGAGATCTTATTATAAAACCAGCTGGGGGCCGAAAACCCAGACAATGTTGAAAAAGAATTCATAGTTATGTGTATTCAATTCATTGTTTTAAGTGAAAGGAACAAACAGAATTCATTTCTAGTGTTATCGGGGAACTTTATCGGGAGGAAATAGACAGAAAAATGTTGTCTATCTCTAAAAGCGATGACACGCTCGAATGGATAAGTGGACACCAATAGAAAAGAGCTAGATCTCCTGCAGTATCGAGTTTCTATACGTGTGATTGATATAGGCTATTGATAATACTGATAACCTTCTCCATAACGCCAAAATTATGCAATGTCAAAAAAATAAAATATTCATGAAGGAGTGAAACAGAATATCGAGAAAAGTTATTTTTTTCTCTGTCTCACAAAATAAAAAGGAAAACTATCTGCAAGTTCAAATACGATAAGCTTCTTTGTCAACCGAATTCTTATCAGCTTAGTCTAACAAACGTTTATTACAACCCGAAAATCCAGAGCGGGTGGAGAAACCCGAGTCCGATGTTTATCGTTCTTAAGAAAGGGAACGGGTCCTCTACTAACAAATATGTCTGGCAAAACTGGAACAATAAAACAACAGTTGTTCATCTGACGAATAATCCATCTGTCCGGGAATAAAGCACCATTAGCATATCAAAATCTGCCTCCTTTATCGCTCTATAAATGCTATCGGATTATTGTGGTATCAAGTCCCTAGTATTACCATATCAAAGACCATGTCTTGCCTTTATCAACTGTTTTGCAGAATTTCGCTTCGCGCCAATACTCTTAAAAAGAATAATGGATTGTTTGATAGGTGCGATATAGAATTAATATTCAGCGATAAATATATTTTTAATTTATCTTTGATTTGGAATATCATTTTATACTGGAAGGCCCTTGCCCATTATAGTTATCTACAAATCAATAGTTACACGTTGGTCGCTGGCACCCAGTTTATGACGAGCGCTTGGACCTGAGATACCCATCTTTCTATAATTCACTCGATATTCGTCAGTTCTACTCATTCATTTTCCTTATCACTGCACATTTAGCATTATAAATCGATAAAGATATTTATTTTCTATTAAGCATTTTGAGAGTGTACAAAATTATTTATTACATGCCTGAAATAAGTTTTATTTTATCTTTCCCCTCAAATTACACTTGTAGCCACCATTATGTCCAATCTTTCTAAAACCAGAAACCTTTGTTGCATTGGTAAACTTTAACTATTCAGAATGTAGCAAGATATTACTAATTCTACAGCATGATATTCAGTGTAAAACTCACAAATACCTTTGACACCTGCGCCTCCATTGCAACGATATCCCCAAATAAAATCAAATGTAAAGAAATATTTTATCTTGACTGTCTATAAATCTAACGAAGACAGCGGATTTCCACCGCGTCACCGCGAACTTCAATTGCACAAAACTAATGATAAGATAAGGAACGAAGATTACTTGTCATAAAATAAAATGCATAATACCTTCAAAATACACTGAAGCGTTTTTGGCGGATTCACTGGGGGCGGGGCGAAGCAGGGACAGCCACGATCCATTTTCACACAAAACCCTAACAAAACCAGCTTCCCCTTCTTTCTCTTGGGCCTGAAATTGACAAATGGTTGGGGGGAAAAATTAAAGGAAATAAAATTCAAAAGAGATTCTTCCAAAAATTATTTCATAATTTCCTGTAAAATAAAAAAAAATCCTACAACCACCAAGTACCTGATCTTTCAGTGGTTCGTACGAAGTGCCAAAAAATACAATTTTCACACGAAAATCAGTTAGAAGATCTCTAATACATGTGTTTTTCATTTTATTTCAACGATTGGATTTAAGAATTATCGAATTTTGAATCTTGATGTCAAGTTCACGGATCCCCGAAAGTCGTATCACAGGGCAAAATCACGGAAAATCATTGGGTTCCATTGAAACTTACTTTGGAAAACAAGAATCCATACGATAAGTTTTCTCTGTTTCCACCATTGTTACTGTCTGTTTGTCCTTTGTTTTGAGGTTTATTAATCCTATTCTTTAATAACAAGTTCATGGCAGAACTTTCTTACAGTTATTTTACAGAATTATGTCACGAAGTCGTTCACATTTCAAATTTGATAAAATAACACCACTAATCTAAGATGATCCGACGCTTACCTCTCATTCATCTTAGAATTTAACTTTTTGTTACCGAATTCAGCAGAATAATGATGATTTAAAGAAAACAGATATGTTTACGATTATGTATACTTATATAGGAAATTAGTGCTTTGAAATTGTATGTTCACTTCAATAAAAAGAAAATCAAATCATTTCATAGACTTTTGATACAATCAAATAATATTTTAAAAATAACCATTCTTGCTTAAAGAAGCGCTTCCCATAGTATTTTTGATTTTAGAATAAATATTGGAGTAATACTGATATTCAATATATATGCGAGTCTGATGAATCACGTGACCCTTGTAGATTCACGGTCTGACCTATCAGCAGTTCGTGGTTATATGGAATGATAGCCGTATCACAGAAGTTGATAAAACACATCAAAAATGAAACGTTATTTACTTATCTGACTTCTAAACTCGTGAGAAAAGATATCTTGAAAAGAGTGCATGAGATAACGACTGGACTTATCTCCCCTTGATAAGTTTTCTTACAAAGAAGATAGTGACTATTTTGTGACGTTAACCTGAATTCTTTTAAAAGAAACTAAGTGTATATTAAAATTCTTTTACGGGCCTTAGAAATATTGAATTCTTTGACCTGAAATGCCTCGCAAAATCAGAAATTATCTCCACATTTTTCTTATCTTTATTTCAATTTAAAGTGCATCACTTAAATTGTTTCAATTTTATTTCTGTATTTTATTCTGCTTCAGATATGCAAGCAAAATTACAGGAAAGTGATACTGTTTTAATCTTTTGAATAAATGAATTTCGTTTATTTTACTGATAAATTCTAACGTCACTTTTACCTTTGTTCCCACACCTGCATCAGGAACTATCACGTGATACCGCTAACATTATTTTGATATACAGGGGAATAGGTAAACATTTTGTTATTTAAATAATTTCGTTTGCTAATTTTCCCCAGCTCAATTTATCGATTTATCTTGGTTGAAATAACTTTTTAACGATAATCACCGACTTGAAAAGGAATTCGAAACTTCAAATAATCTTATAAAAGCTTTTAATTTAGATAGCAAAAATGTATATTCGAATTATACATTTGTTACATGTACATATTTAGTGATGCGGATTTCCATGGGCTATTCTGCGTGACGTTTGAGCCGACTGGCGACAGAGCTAAGGCTAGGAACGGTTATCTAACGTGAAGGAGGGTTTATGACGCATTGTAACTCTTCAAGCTGTGATAAACAGGTCCTCGAAAAGTTTTCATGCTTTCTTTATCTTATCACCAAAATCCTATTGTAGAACAGCGAGAGAAAGTTTGCAGAAACATGGGTGGAACTCGTTTGATAATTCATTTCCCATTCATTATTTCTCATAGTAACAATAAGAACAACAGGAAAACACAATTGACATCTTCCCACACTAAATGCCAATATTAAAATTCGACGTTGTATTTTACGATATATATTCTTTGTTTTCATAAAAGTAAATACAAAGGTCAAATAACTCACCTGCAGGACCAAGTCCCCTTGTTTAATGGAACTAAGGGAGACAATTTCACCTTTGAAAGGTCCGATACAACTTCCGGATGGTAACGGAATAGCACTAAACAGCAGACAGGATCGACCCGCGATGTTAGCATCCTCTTCGTCAAGTCTCTTTACAAATAAGATATTGTTTGGCACGCTGACTCTTTTCAAATCTGTGTTACAACTTTCCAGAATCATTTCGCTCTCTGATGCTTCACTTTTTACAGTGATGTCTGTTAGTTCTTTATGGTTTTGTACTTTCGACTCCTCTAAGCTTGAACCCTCTTCCGGTTCATGTGGGTCTGTATCAACGTCCTCAGAGTCATTTGAGTTGTCAGTTATTTTATTCTCGCCATTTTCGTCAACCGATAATTCTTTTTCCATCGTCGAGTCACTGTCATCATTTTCTGATAACCCTAAAAATTATCAAAAGAAACCACTCTTGTACTATTCAAGGATTATTTAGAGAACAACTAGTCTACATGCTGTTTTACAGCTGTTTTTATGATAAATGTGTTAAAAGAAAATGTTTAAGAATTGATAAACTTGGAAGAGGACGAAATGATGACGGAAGGTATCAGAACGGTGAATGCAGTCTGGGGGATGAGATCGAGGTTTGACAGGAAGCAATGTTTACTTGACGATGACAAACAACGTTACCCTGACCGGCAGCTTCCTGTACTCAACTTTAATTAATGTGTAGCACAAATTTTCTGCAACATCTGATAAGACATATGATTTACGATTATCAAATTCAACAAGGAGATACAAGTCATCTGATTCCCGCCTTATCTGATCCATCGGAACACATCGGGTCTGGTCGACGGGAAGACTTGCGGTCAAAGGGAATCGGGCGGACTGACGAAATATGGAAACCAAATTTTGGAAATTCTCACTCTAAACACTCTGGTTTCCTGTTTATATTTAACTTGTGTTATGTTATATGCTAGTGAATGCTCTGATTTTTTTAAATTTCAATTTCATTTATTTCAGAACTAAAAAACATAAAAACTATTCACCTTAAAAAGAAAATTCCTCGCATGACGACCGTAATTTCAGTATCTCATAAAATTATCATTATGAAAACAGTTTTAAATCATATTCTGAATAGCAATCAATAAAACTCATCTGACGACTTTAGAGGACAAAAATAGGAAAGCAATCAGACTTTTATCTATTATTCGAAAGGTGAACAACTGACCGTGTACGTTGTAAGTCTGATGCCGTATGATAACGCAAATTAACACTAATTTAGGCGGGAAAGAAAGATAACAAAAGCCTTCTGATGAGACGATAAACCACGAGCTTTTGTTTCCAAATTCCTGCTATCGTCGGCATGAGGAGAGATAGTATTCAGTGAAGACATATATCGCCGACTCATTATAAGTTTTTGTCCCTTGAAGATTACGGATACCAAAATATTTTGCAAGAAACAGTAGACAGGCGTTATCTAATCTAAGCGAGTACAAGTTCCCGCGCTATCTGGACAGGATCTCGCGAGAGTTTGGGGTCAGAGTTTCACTTCAAGCTCCAAGACCTGGAGCCCTTTGGGTGGGATGGAAGATCACCAGGCTGATAATATGGACATAAAGACAAAAGAAAACCTGATTCAAAACACATGTCGCGAAATATCAACTTCTTCAACCCCTCTATCGGAGAAAACAGGCAGTAATCGGACATTTGGAAAATACCTGCATGGCGGCGGAGATAGGTTCAGTCAAAATGGAATAAAGACGTATTACATGTCCTTACAAGCCAGAAAAGAATACACCAATCTTGTTTGATAAGCCCGAAAACCAAAAAGATCCCTATCGGGACAGCGCAATGACATGAAACACTTTTTATCTACGTATTTCCCTCACGAGGACTACAGACAATACTTTCAAAACCTACACCCATTTTGAGATAGGTAATTTTTCTCCTGCAGACATTTTGTATGTTTGTTGAAGTACTTTAATTTATATTGTACATTGATACCATCTTAAGGTAAAAGGTGTTCAAAAGCCTTTTCCTTTTGTCACAAATGGTACTGAGAAGAGATTTTGCGAGATACGAGATTTTAAGCGAGATTTGGGAGACAGATAAACAAATTGTCCACTCATACCTCGATTGATCAAAAGTAAAATATTCACATTTCGACAAATCTACGCCAGAGAACGACGTAGGTACTACTGGTTTTGGCAACACAAATTCTGATTTCATCCCCGTGATAAAAATATTTTTCTTCGATTTTTTTTCATTAGAAAAGAGTCAAAAACATTTGATGCGATTAAAATTCTTCTAAAGATCTTTAATCTCATAAAACTCCATTAGGATACTATTTAGAGATACTTTATATGTGTTTTGATTAATCAGTTGATCAATTTATTTCGAAGATGTCGTGCTTCAGTTGCGAGTCTTAATCAAAGGTATAGAAAACTAAGTATTGCTTGAAACAAATTGTGGTCTACAAACCACGTGGAGACGTCGGTACCCACGTATAGCTAATGCTATGTATCTACATCAAATTCAGTTTTAATATAGTTGACTTTTTAGAAAGCTAATATCTCCAAAATAATCAAGAACGTCTCGAGTCCGCGTGTAAAATCGGGTGCAGGAAGAAGAAAATAAAAGAATGGATATCACTTTTACAGTTTAGAAAATACCTGGCGGCTTAATTCATGGTATAACACTTTTCAATTTTTCCTTCGAATGCACTGATCTCCTAACTAATTAGATATGAGATATGGAAAATAAACTGAATTTACAGGCAAGTTATATTTTAGTGCACATTCCACTTGGCACAAGAATATCGCATATACAACACCTCTCGCGAGATTACGATCTTGCGAACTTGAGGTGGTTTTCGAGTTCGTCCCAAGGCGCTGGTAAGATTTCGGATGGTAACCCGATAGTTTGTTAGTGGCAGTGACAATTGATTTTCAGATAAAAAAAATTATTTTTCTCTCAGTGTTAATGATCTACAAGATTGCTTATTTCAAGGTCCTGTTTCTATCGAAAATTATAGCACTCAATGTGTTAAAAAACATTTTTTTTTTTATTTTAATTGCCTTAAATATATGAAACGATAGCAATCGAGAGATAAATAAAAAGAGATTAGAAATTAAATACGGTCTTTTCTTCCGAATTGAAATATGAATAAGTATAAACGCATTACTGATAAATATCCGTCTTCTCGCCTTATTCTTTTTTTAAATAAATGCAAGAGTCACGAAAAATGTCCTCTACTTTTTGTCATGGCTGGGCAATGGTTTAACAAACAGAAAAAGCTAGATTTTGACGATACGAGCCTTATCATACATCTACATTCGACACCTATTTCGCCTCTCTGAAAAGGTAACGACGGGCACCTGGCATTCAATACTCAAACCGTGGGGAGCTTCCTTTTGTTAGAGGAACAAAATACCCATAGCTAAGTTCTCTTTTACCCCAATAGGATTTGTGACAGATTGAGGAATATGTAATCAATAATTTCATCGAGTCTTTACGTTATTGGGTTTAATTTACGAGTTTTTAATGATTATTTAGACACGATTATTCAAATTTTTATTTTTCGTCCAAAAATGACTGAAGCACTTTTCTGGTTCACTACAAATCATCAATTATAGAAATCCCCGCCAGCCCTGGCATTAGCCTTACTTATCAGCGCTGTGTGATGGGCTGTTAATTTGAATAATTTGATAAAATTAAATAAAATTCAAACAGATTTAAGAGATCCCTATCAGATAATACGACTTTCGCGCCATTATTGCGTTACGCTGAGCATATGTTTCTTTGGACTCTGTCTAGCCTGAAATTTTCTGATTTATTACCAAGTGCATCACCTTATCACTAAACCTGGGTAATATTGAAATGTTGTCGTTAACATCCGATGACAAACTCTGTCAAAACCCAGATCATCACCTGGTGTTCGCGTATTTAACAGGTCAAACGTGAAGTAAAATTTGATTGTTTTTCATTTACTAGTGGATGGCAAATAACTTACACATACTAAACACTTTCCAACTTCTCGAGAGAGTTTTACCTTCAAGCAAGAGTCGTCAGTTACTCACTTTGATATATAATGACAAGTGTATGCATCCATTTATTACTACTTCAATAAACAGGAAATAGACGAAAAATAGGGAAATGATGAGAAAGGAATATAATTGTAGACAAGAATTCCAAAAAGTGGAAAGCGACATACAATTCAAAATAGGTACTGAATACATTCTCTTACGAAATACATGATTATGATAAATTAAAAATCTGCAATATTTTAGTAGGAGAAACTGTTGTTATGGTAACAATTGAAAATAGCCAATCTGTAGTAAAATTTATTGTGCAATGAAGATAAATGTATCGTAATTGTTTAACCAGCTAAATTTACATCTTTTGATATGGTAAGAATAATCAGTTAAAATGTTGTTTCCGCGATATGACGAGTCCTTCTAGAATATCGCGCGTCTGGGGAGAGGGCATTTATCCGGCTTCCGTCAGGTTCTAAACTTTATCTTCCAAATACTCCATCCTGGTTTCGAGTTCTCATCAGATATTTTGTTTTCCGACGTAACATTTAATATCAGTAGTATTGATAAATTATATTACTAAATTTGCATTTCAAACGCATTGCATGAAGCAAGATAAGAAAAAAGAAAGCGGTTTTCGGAAAATGGAGATACAGCGATACCTTATCGTCTCTCTTCCAGATCGCTTTATTGCTTCTGAGTTTTATCATTTCATATTTTACTTTACGTTGTCGCAATGTTTGGTACGTTCTATCTGTCGCACGCAGCATTGGTCCAGCCATTTTCCTGAATCGATCTCCGTCGGTCTAGATCACGCGAGATTATCGTTGGCCAGCGATTGTATGGTAGAGGTTCTAATTACAATGGGTTGCGCGAGTCTGATAATGGCAGAGCCTATCTACTAATTTTATCAGAGAACTATCTCTCTCCAGAATCATCTATAATGGATTAATTTCATACAATCGAGTGTAATCTCTTATCTAGGATTCCATAAAGAAATGGAAAAATGCGAAACGATGTTCTATCAAAATAATGCATGATGATATCTTTTCCATATTCTTCTGGGCTAGGTTAAAAGATTGGGTAAAACAAACTTGATGGAAAATGTTGGATATTTAAAATATGCCATATATAACGAGGGGAAAATGTGCATTGTTTCATTGTTAAGGACCCATAAAATGGTAGAGTTAAGTTGATGCCATAAATTTGAATTTAGACAAATCTGGTGCGATAAGGCACGAGATAACTCGAGGGACACCATTCGAGGTTCCTCCCTAATTACTGATAAGAACCAACATTCGCATTCAGCTTATATAACTTATACTTTATCAGGTCCTTTGATAAGAAAAACAAAAATTCTTATTGAGAATTAACAAGAACGTATTTGTTTGATTCACATAAATGAGATCAGAAGGTTTATAAATTTAGAAATGTGAGCAATCTCATCGAAGATGTGCGCTAGTGATACTGAGACTGCCGATATGTCTTACGACTTTTTCGTGTGAAACCCTTGATAAAAACCAACCGAAATAAACCTTTAAATTCTGTTATTTGTCAAAATTATGCACTTGAAATCTAAAATATGCTTTAAAATAATGTTTGATTGACATCTGGTAGAGGGAACGTGTATGTAAAAATCTGAGATGTCTGAAAGCAGATACAATGGAGGTGGGGGAACAATTTCTATCATCAATCTGTCATGTTACCTAGACTCTCCATCTCGATGATTGCAGCATGGAGAAGTGTATGAATACCCCTGCAATAAGCTTTGAAGCAACGATATCCTGGCATAGTCCCCAATAAAAAAAACCATATTCTTACTTACTATTTTGTTAAGTCTCTATTCATATTTTCACGAACTATTTTGTTTTTGCCTCTATTCGAAGAGAAGTTTCATTTCATGAAAAGAAAAATTTAAACAAAAACTGTATTTTATTAAATTACTCTGTTTTATCGAGATTTTTATTTGAGTGTAAATGTTATCCCAAGTAAAATATAAATTGAGAAAAAGCATTCTTTGCTTCGTTTCACCAAGGAAGTGGAATCCTCTTCATCTAATGGGAATTTCTGAAAATCCATTTAAGAGAAAATAATCCTACCGTATATGTAGCATTAGGTGTAAGATCTACTTGAATGATTATCAAATATTACTCAATAATTATCGAAACTGAAACAGTCTATTTTCCAAACATCGAAATATCAAAACGAGAGGAAATTCCATAATAATATAATAATTCAACACAGGTCTTTTGGAATTGAACATATTTTATTTTTTCATAATATATTAAAGGAAGGTTTGGATACTTTATATCATGAGAAAAAATACAATTTTGGAATATCGATATCTATTTCTAATTGTAGAGGTACAAACCGAAGCAGTGAGAAATACAACGAAAGTCTACCGACTCAAAAATATACCTCACAGTTTGATCAACACACCTCCTATACAACGGGCAAAATGTCATCGACCAAAAATAAAAATGAAGAAACGGAGATTTCTTATAAATCATCTATGTTCGGGAACTACATCCATATTCTAATACATGTACTTTGATGATGATTAAAATGTACATTTAGATTTTATGAAATAAGAACGTATTGGGAAAAGTTGACAGCGATAGAAAAGATTGAGAAAATAGTTCTAAATAAAAATTACTCACGTTTTATCGGCTTTGGGTTGGACTGTTTTCGCCGTGACATTTCCAAAAACGTGGTTTACACTAATCAACGTATTGAACTCCCCGGCTAGTACACAAACATTGCACCTTGCATGCGCGGTGACCTGTCTACCCCTGCACTGATCCGTGCGCGGTGAACTTTCACGGGTCACTACAATAAATAAAAGTAACTACATGTTTACACACATGCAATTTGTCTTTCACTGTGAGCAAGTTTGTTTAGACATAACGAATAAAAACACTGTTGTCAAGCTGAGGATTTTTCACTGTTTCCTGGTACACGCTCGAGCATCGACTGTACACATCCACCGATAGAATGTCTGATCGTGAGATAGGGCTCAGTCCATATCCACTGTATCTTAGATCTTATCGAATTATCGGTTTTATCTCATGCCCCGGAGAAGAGTTAAAGGGTAGGACATGTCTGTCCATCTTTCCTTGGTACAATGGAAAATTCTTTTATTGTTCGTCTTCCTTTGCAGATAGGATTATTTCAGTTTTTAAGATGCGACCTGGAGATATGACTGACAACCAATCATCAGCTGATTCATCGCATATATTTACATCAGATATACTTTAATGGTACTTATCACGAATTAATGTAAGGACAGAATATGATACTTGAGGCCACGAGAAAGGGTTGATACAACAATGTCCACCCTGACGCATATCTTATCAAACTGTAGAGATTCTCCTAAATTATCAAAGTGATCTTATTTTTCAAACCCTGACTTTTGGCAAGGACATAAAATTTCCAGCAGAGATTGAAATAATTTGTTGGAATTAATTTTCTTACTCGGGAAGGTATAGCAATAATCCCTAACAGCAGGTGCGCGTTTAGATACATACACGCTCATTGTCCTGATAGCATACAGAGATGGAATCACAAAAACTGCTCACGTAGATGTAAAGTGTCTTTTCTATTGTTTTCGCGCCGCTAACAAGAGTCCCAGAGAGTTCGAATTACCAACGGTTTTTTTTTTTTCCAGAGTAAATTGGTATACCTACACACTAAGCAACATATGCTATCCCCAGAATTTATATTGAGTGTGAGCGGCAATGTATTATCAATTAAATATATAAAAAAAATATATACATTACTTCCATAACCCCAGTTAACAGACGCAATAATGGCTACTTATCACTCATCAATCTTGAAGTACAATCTTCGTAATAAACAAATATCTGTTATCAATTTTTTATGGTTCTTTAGAAAGGATGAGTTTTTATTTCAAGTGCTGAGGTCGTAAGATGGAAAGTAAATAGAGATTTCCTGTGAAAATACGAGTTTGGTTTTAATGTGAGGTCAGGCAATTAAACATATATAATTTCATCGCATTTATAATCTTGTTCCCTTATTCAAGTGTGCAAATAACACCCCCTGAAGGAAAACGACCGTAATGGTGAGTGAGGTGTTTGATGGATTTAACGACAGACCAAATAGAGAATGTCTCCATTCTCTGATAGGAAAGATAAAGATTTTTTCCCCTTCCAAATTAGATAAATATCGCGGGTATAGAAGCGTCAACGTTTCCTGAAATTTTGATACTTTTGTTTGTGTAAATTAACAAACCTTTGAAAATCGATAAATCTGTGACGCATACATAGAGATGAAATGATTTTTTTCTCTCCGTGTCTTTTTCTTTATCTGATGGAGTACATACTTCCTAATCTTTTTTCTATCTTGATTGAATTTCCTCATAATCGTCAAATCAATATCTGTATTTCGATCTACCTAGCTACCAGATGTACATAGATGTATGTCAGAGCTATGAAATATATCTAGTTTAACTCATGGTTAGTAAATTTCCTTTGAATTTATTACCTGTTTCCTAAATACTTAATTCATAATTTATTGCATTCTGAATGAAAATTTAAATAATTCAAATTATAACTTGAAAAAAAAAAAAAACTACTTGCGTTTTTCTTTACATTCTAAAGTCTGTTGGACACCGGTACTGTTTGTTTTTAAGTTTCGCAGATATACATTATTTTGACTTTGAATTGACTTCATTTATGTATACATTGAGATGCCTGATGTTACATTAGATGATCACTCTAAATGCTGATTTATAAACCGTAACAAACAAACAAACAAAAAAAACAAAAAAACCCTGCTAGATTGAATTCTTAAATTCATTTTCCTGATTGAGGTTACAAAATTTTCCATCCTTATCTGTCACCAGCACAGATTACATTACTCTTTATTTTTTATTAATCTCACTCACTATCAAAGATTTTAAATATTGTAGCGTTTATCGAGTGCACATTTAATGATAAACATCTCAAATCTTTCTCAAACAAGGACACGATACGTGGCTATTTCTTAAAGCAAATAGGGATAAGATTGCAAAAAGCCATTGTTGCTTAGATATCTATGATGGCGGATAGAAGAGATAATGGAAGGGAGATAAGATAAAATTATAACACATGCACGACCGCGTGTGACAACTAAATATGGCAGCATACTTATTAGTTGAGAGTAAATTAAAATATTCAAGTCTACATAGAAGGGTTGAAAAATCATTCTGAGCACAGTCAGATAAACCCAGCACTGTTTCCTTCTGCTCGGTGATGGAAATGTGGAAATGGTGTTGAAAATATATTTTGGATGGAAGAGTTTACAAAGAAGACCAGTATATGTACCCAGAATCAAACGAACTTCACCACTGTTACTGACTAGTCAGATTCTAGAGTATACCATCAGTCAACGCGAGTTCTTTGAAGACAATATGAAACTCACGTTAACAGAACTTGCGAAAAGCTTTTGTTACGCGAAGACCATTAATGTATGGCGGATATATTTATCAAAAACAAAGCTAATATCAAAATCCATGTCGAAAATTCAAAGATATGTTGATCAGACAAGATAGCAGTTTTTTTTTATCAAATGGCAAGAATATGTCCATAAAATCTTATGTCTGTAAAGTATAAGTTACGTATTAAAGCCGACATTAATACATGTATATACAGCTGGAATTCAAATTGAATACGACTATCTAAAGTTTCAAACATGAATTACGTCAAAATCTTACCGAAGAAAACAGTAATATAATTAATTTATTTTATTTTGAATATCAATTCCTAAAGAGATACTATTTCTAGTTCATAGTTCGACTGTATCACAGCACGGGAACATGTTCGAGATTTATCAGGTGCCTAGGAGGAGTAAGCATCCCCTGTTGACTGGTCACACTCGCCGTGAGCCCTATAGCTTGATCAGATTAGGCAGGAGGTATTTTTGCATCTATGGACCTTCTTCTTAACTTATTTTCATGGAGTAATCCAGCATACATTTCATCTTTACATGTACGTATTACACAGTTTAAGTTTTACATGAATCAATACTCTGAAATAAACTCAATTTTGTTGGTCGTTCTTTGAGTTTGACATTGAACACGCGCAAACGTCACTAGGAATGGCATTGAGAACAATGGTTCTATGAGTTCTTGAACCGTCAATACCGTGTCTGTGCCCCTATATCTTTAGTAAAGTATTGAATGTTCTGGGTGTAGTCTAATATGGACCTGTCCAAATTGCACCAAGCATAGGCAATATTACTCTACAAGACAAATATTACCCCACAAGACAAATATTGCCCCCAAAACACTGGATTTGGTTGCCACCTGTAGAGCTACGT
The DNA here is from genome assembly GCF_947568905.1 of Ostrea edulis. Lineage (NCBI taxonomy): Eukaryota > Metazoa > Mollusca > Bivalvia > Ostreida > Ostreidae > Ostrea > Ostrea edulis. The sequence goes on from NC_079164.1 coordinate 67,343,730, forward strand.
GCAATTTCTTTTCTTTCCGTATTCGATTGGATTCAAATCGGGTGATTTACCAAGTCAAGGCAGTCACGTGATTCCATTACATTGCAAACAGAGGAAAAACCTATTGAAAGTCCATAGAGGGTTTATACTTTGACACCAGTGTCAATCTAATTAAAATTAGATCCTATGATCCGCTGATCTACTATTGTTACACATAGGTAGATGAGCGGATCATGGGATCTAATTTTAATTAGATTGACACCAGTGTATGTAAACTAAAAAAAAATACATGTATATATATACTGACTTGCAAGGTAAAAATATAGTTTAAAAGCGAGTTACTACATAAACTGTTCTCTATTATCTCTGATAAGTGCACAGGGGAAGAAATGATTCTTGCATACCAATACATCTACGCTGCTCGTGCGTTTTAATTCGTGTGCCGACCTCAACATGATTATATCTTGCTTGTCGACATATTTTAACTGCATATATGTATTGTATCGTCTTAAATATATCTTCCCTATTTGATCACAGCTGATCAATGAAAAATATCTAAATTCATCAATGTCCGGCAACGAAGATGTGGGAAGCACCTCTGTCCGTTTGTGCGTCAAATAAAGCTATTTTGTTACGTGGCATCTCCAGACAAATGCACCGAGAAATATTGAGGTCAAACCGGGGTCCAAGGTCAAGGATAATGTAACGTGATATAAATATACATGTATCGACAGACTTTGAAGTAAGATGGTGAAAGGTCACAGCTGGATAATGATTGATAAACGGACAGGCTTCATATTCCGAATAGTAGTAAATAATGGCGAGAGGACGGCACTAAGGAAAATAACGGCTAGGATCGTTGCATTGTTAATATTGCAATCTTTGTATTTGGCAGTAAGGCCAAGGAAAGAAGAAAGGCGTCTATAATTGGGACGCTGGGTCAAGGTTGTAGAGGACTGTCAGTTTTATCCACGTCCATCTATTTTGTATAAATTTTCTCATGAATAAATCGCAGGAGAATCTTGCATGAATAAAAAGTATATTTTAAAAAGGACGACATAGACATGTCATCTTACTGTTAAATGTAAGCATGACCCACAATGAAAGACAACCCCCGCCATACTATGAGATCGGAGCACCAGACGGAATACATGTTTTAAACCATACCTCTGTGACATTTGTAATTAAGTTGAACTACAGAGTTATTTCACAGGAATAAGTGATAACACCTGACCCGTTGAAAATTACAGTAAAATTGCAATCCCTTTATTTTGATAAAACACGAAATTTGATTTACTTGAGAGCGATAATTTTTAAACTTATTTGGGTGCTATCTTATTCCTGGTCTGTTTCGTCCTCATAAAGCGGCAGTGAAGTGAAACTATCTCTATAGAAGATTGTGTGTTTTGTTTCTTCCTCAGATAACCCATACAAGGTGACAGTCTCATTGGACCGTTATATCAACCGCCGAGAGAGACGGCTTACTAATGGGTGTCTTGTGAGATTAGATGGAACTGATACGGACATGGAAAGAAAATTGACATAGTCCGTTGTAAGTCGCACATATGTTGAAATACGTACATCAATAACATACTTGTAACGTTAGGTCACTTGCTATGCTGATGTGGGCGCATTGATTTATTTATATAGACATGGTAGACAAACAAGATACTTTGAATTTTCCTTCCAATGAATAATTCACTCCTTTGAATGAATGAACAAATAAGACAGACCAGGCGGGTCGCTATGGAAAATATATATATATTTCAAAATGGCATGGAGGAATTAGATGGAAAAATTTTACTCGTTTAGAAACTTTTTCTAAATAATTATAGTAAACTATGATTAGATCAAAAAGAGAAAATTACTGCTGTAGAAAAGGGGAACTTTTAACTGCTGGCTGATAAAAGGTAAAAAGCACCATAATTACCAGCGTCCACTATATCGAATGCCCTTAAAGATTAAAAATTGTTCTGGACCATCTTAAGCCAGATATATAAAGATCAATTTTAGAAGCAATTCTGATGTACAAGGCGTGACATTTGAGAATGATTCAATTCTAAAACACAAAGTAACACATACCTTAATAAGGAGTGGATGCCTTCGTTTGTAAAATATCAGAATATCATTCTTTAATATAAACTGGGATCCCACTATGATAGATTTTATTGCCAATCTAAGTCTATCTTGTATAAACCCGATATAGATAGGCTTTACACGTCACCAAAATATTCATTAAAGTCATTATTGCATTCACACCAGATAAAGACGCTTGATATCTGATTAATTTGGAGGGAGGAATCGAATTGTCTATCAATACCGATGTATGTAACCACTGGGGCACAGACCGACGATACCGATGATTTGAGCGATAACATTGTCGGAATTTCATTCTTCTTCCATCGGATAATCATCGATTGAACGATGGTCAAGCAAGATGCTTCTCCCCAACGCGTTACTATAAGGTGATAAGCTGCGAACACATCTTTTCTTCTCGGTTCTGATATCAAAACAGAATATAAAAATGCACATTGATAGAACGGCCTATCAAGGACAAGCAATGCGTAGACATTAATTACAATGACAAAAGTTAAAAACCCATTATAAACCCTAGATTATGATTGATTTTGTCGGCTATCTAAACAATCTGAATTGACTAGATGTGAGGACAAAATAATTCAGCACTTTATGTAATTTGGCAGATAAATCAGCCTTAAAAAGTACACTGGGTCTGATTTAGACACGGACTCAGGAGCTGGCAATAAGTATAACCCCGACACTTGGAAAGGCCTGTCGGATGATCCAGACACACGGAAAGGACCTTCAGATGGACGCTAAGATCCAGACACACGGAAAGGACCTTCAGATGGACGCTAAGATCCAGACACACGGAAAGGACCTTCAGATGGACGCTAAGATCCAGACACACGGAAAGGACCTTCAGATGGACGCTAAGATCCAGACACACGGAAAGGACCTTCAGATGGACGCTAAGATCCAGACACACGGAAAGGACCTTCAGATGGACGCTAAGATCCAGACACACGGAAAGGACCTTCAGATGGACGCTAAGATCCAGACACACGGAAAGGACCTTCAGATGGACGCTAAGATCCAGACACACGGAAAGGACCTTCAGATGGACGCTAAGATCCAGACACACGGAAAGGACCTTCAAATGGACATTAAGACCCATAAAAGAATGTGACTGGGAGATGAGATAGTTAACTCTTATGATAATGGACCTAAATTAAATCTTTGTTTCCCCTTTTTTGAATGACTCGAATTTTTTGTTTAGAACGAACGAATTAGAATCGACAATTATACCTGGTTTACTCAACCCAGGTTAAAAAACCCACAACCAGTGAATCTGGACCACTGAATCTAAATATTGTTGTACAATGATAGTTCATTGTGAAAAAAAAAGCAAAAACAAACATAAAATACTGTACCTGTTTTTGCTTGGAGCTGTGTCAGAGCATAGAGACTGCACCTTGTCACTGGGTCCGCAGCTCTGTTGCCTTTGATATCATTAGAAAGTCCATCTTATCGCTAGAAGACGGAACATTCAATTTTAAGATAGCCTTATCGCTGTCATATTTACTTATCAGCCGTAGAAGTTTGGGATCACTTGTCCTTTTTAGATAAGTTTTATAACGTATTGATATATTGCCTAGTCCCTGTCGAACCTCGATACAGAGCGGCCAAGCGGTGATAAGGATGAGATAACAAGGGAATAGTTCTGTATCACCGATACCAGTTAGATACTGATCTCGTATATAGTCAGGTCAGTTTTGGCGCCATGTGCCTCATATTGATATCGGTGGTTATCACGAACTGAAGTCCTTATCGGAGGTGTTCTATCGATCGGGACAGTTGTAGGCGTGTCTCTGACCCACCAGAAGAGGTGCTGGGGGTTAGAGTTTTTCAAAAATTTATTAAATTTCATTATTTAGTTACATTGCATGAAGGACACTACCCTACAGACAAATTTCCATTTTCTAACGCTGTCACCTTATCTATTTGGGTTGCAGAGATTAAAGACAGATTTAGGCGTTTTCCAACGAAGGATGTAAAATTTATACAGGTGAAGATAAATTTTTATGGCCTCGGTGTGTACATATCATCTTATAAATACTACCCCGTATCAGATTCACACTAAGGAAATAAGCTTTTATTTCAGTTACAATTTGAGTAATTCTACATCATTGACAACAATAGGGATTATTTTCTTTCACAATCCATGACTTTTTATAAAAGGAAATTTTCAACTATTTGCTTCCGCATAATTGGCAGTATTAGATCTCAAATAACAGCGGTGTAGGTCTAATGATCACTACACAGAAACCATACGATCAAGTTTGTACAATGTATAGCTCTCTACACAGACCGTACAATCAAGTTTGTACAATATATAGCTCTCTACACAGATCATACAATCAAGTTTGTACAATGTATGGATCCCTACACAGATCATGCAATCAAGTTTGTACAATGTATATATCTCTACACAGACCGTACAATCAAGTTTGTACAATATAGAGATCTCTACACAGATCATACAATCAAGTTTGTACAATGTATAGATCTCTACACAGAAACCATACAATCAAGTTTGTACAATGTATAGATCTCTACACATATCATACAATCAAGTTTGTACAATGTATATATCTCTACACAGACCGTACAATCAAGTTTGTACAATGTATAGCTCTCTACACAGATCATACAATCAAGTTTGTACAATATAGAGATCTCTACACAGATCATGCAATCAAGTTTGTACAATGTATAGATCTCTACTCAGAAACCATACAATCAAGTTTGTACAATGTATAGATCTCTATACACATCATACAATCAAGTTTGTACAATGTATAGATCTCTACACAGATCATACAATCAAGTTTGTACAATATATAAATCTCTACACAGATCATACAATCAAGTTTGTACAATGTATAGATCTCTACACAGACCGTACAATCAAAGATTGTACAATGTATAGATCTCTACACAGATCATACAATCAAGTTTGTACAATGTATAGATCGTTACACAGACCGTACAATCAAGTTTGTACAATGTATAGATCTCTACACAGAAACCGTACAATCAAGTTTGTACAATGTATAGGTCTCCACACAGAGCATATAATCAAGTTTGTACAATGTATAGATCTCTACACAGATCGTACAATCAAGTTTGTACAATGTATAGATGTTTACACAGACCGTACAATCAAGTTTGTACAATGTATAGATCTCTACACAGAAACCATACAATCAAGTTTGTACAATGTATAGATTTTTACACAGACCGTACAATCAAGTTTGTACAATGTATAGATCTCTACACAGAAACCATAGAATCAAGTTTGTACAATGTATAGATCTCTACACAGACCGTACAATCAAGTTTGTACAATGTATAGATCTCTACACAGATCGTACAGTCAAGTTTGTACAATGTATAGATCTCTATACACATCATACAATCAAGTTTGTACAATGTATAGATCTCTACACAAATCATACAATCAAGTTTGTACAATGTATAGATCTCTACACAGACCGTACAATCAAGTTTGTACAATGTATAGATCTCTACACAGAAACCATACAATCAAGTTTGAAGAATCTACAAATCTTCAAATGAATGTCTTTGATCATCAATGTGTAATCAATTTATTTTTTGGGGAGGGGGTAATTTTGTTAATGTCGTGGATATGTTTCTCTAAATTGAAACATTACAATGCTGTCGAGATTTTGTAGATAGGTTTTGCAACAAGAGTTGTTAATCTGGCAACCATAGTCAAGAGAGTCATAATTTCTGTACGTCGTCGTAGTTTGAAATTCGTATGACCATCACAAATTCCATGACAACTGCAACCCACAAAATTCAATGAGTCCACGGTTATTGGTAGAACCATATATATAGGGATGTAATACATCTACACGTAATCCCACAGATACAGGGTGTGTAATAGATCTACACGTAATCCCACAGATACAGGGTGTGTAATAGATCTACAAGTAATTACACAGATACAGAGTGTGTAATAGATCTACACGTAGTCACACAGATACAGGGTGTGTAATAGATCTACACGTAATCCCACAGATACAGGGTGTGTAATAGATCTATACGTAATCCCACAGATACAGGGTGTGTAATAGATCTACAAGTAATTACACAGATACAGAGTGTGTAATAGATCTACACGTAGTCACACAGATACAGGGTGTGTAATAGATCTACACGTAATCCCACAGATACAGGGTGTGTAATAGATCTATACGTAATCCCACAGATACAGGGTGTGTAATAATCTACACGTAATCCCACAGATACAGGGTGTGTAATAGATCTACACGTAGTCACACAGATACAGGGTGTGTAATAGATCTACACGTAATCCCACAGATACAGGGTGTGTAATAGATCTACACGTAATCACACAGATACAGGGTGTGTAATAGATCTACACGTAATTACACAGATACAGGGTGTGTAATAGATCTACACGTAATCACACAGATACAGGGTGTGTAATAGATCTACACGTAGTCACACAGATACAGGGTGTGTAATAGATCTACACGTAATCCCACAGATACAGGGTGTGTAATAGATCTACATGTAATCACACAGATACAGGGTGTGTAATAATCTACACGTAATCACACAGATACAGGGTGTGTAATAATCTACACGTAATCACACAGATACAGGGTGTGTAATAATCTACACGTAATCACACAGATACAGGGTGTGTAATAGATCTACACGTAATCACACAGATACAGGGTGTGTAATAGATCTATACGTAATGACACAGATACAGGGTGTGTAATAGATCTATACGTAATCACACAGATATAGGGTGTGTAATAGATCTACACGTAATTACACAGATACAGGGTGTGCAATAGATCTACACGTAATTACACAGATACAGGGTGTGCAATACACGTATTTGTGTCTCTGTGTTATCATAACAGGTGAAAAAGTAAAGATATGAACGGTGACCAATCTCATAAATCCTAGAAAGCAGGGTCCCGTGTCAGTGTACCCATATTTAATATTTTCATATAATTGAAAAATATTTGAAGTGAATATGATATTTGGTTTTCCCAATATTCAGACGAAAATAAATTGGAAATTCTCAAGTTGATACGATTGGTTGTTATTTTTGGCCGTTCAGCGATAAATCGCGTCTCTGTAATTCTGACTAGATCTTGCAAAGATGGTTTCGTAAGCTCTAGAAGCCATTTATTCAATCATAGGATAAAACATTCTCGGTGAATACCGAGTTTTAGCTACATTCCAAGCACAATGCATATTGTATTTCACGGGTACCTATAAAGCATCGTATTGACCTCAAAAATGTCAATTGTCAATAATTTTGACGGTAGTAAATTTTGCGGTGCATCAACATCTACTTTATAGATATCAAAGAACCTGTATATTTAATTATTTTTGGTGATTTGGAACCTTTCGTCAGATTGGCCAAAATCAGCACTACGCCATACGGGTATCGTATTACATGGGCTGTGTACAAGGTTTGTGAAGGCTACGTCACACTTTGACTGCAGCCAATGTCAGTTGCGCGATAAGAAATGAACAGCAAGATGTAAATTCGAGATATTGACTGGTATTCACATGGGTCATTGACAGATATTCAGTGAGGTCCATTGTATTTTATGAAAAATGTTCATAAATTTAGTTGCACACAACAGCTGTTACGATTATTAATGGTATCCTTGTAGCTGATATAGAATTATAAAAAGATGTGCAAAATTATCCTTTATATTTATATCTCTTTAAATCGGAAATGATGGACGAAAACAGAATGCATTTATCATTCATGAATAACAAAGGACATCTGCTTTCGAGGACAAACAAAACAATTGTTTTTTATACGAAACTTTATATGATTTTTTTTTAAAAAAAATTCGATCTACCAAATGTCGCATTTTTATGTCGGGTGTTGTTTATTAATTTGTTTTACGTCCCTTTGAAATGAATATATAAAAACAAAATAAAGAGAAAAATTCCATGTTTTTCTCAAAAGAAATTTGCATTTCTCAAATGGCGCTTATAGCAGCGTGCTAACATTTTAAATATAAATTTCATATATAATCATGCAATCATTGAAATCAGACTGTAAAAATTACGTGTTTCTTATTGGGATCTTCAAAGAAAATTGACGTGCTAATCATCTGATAGCTTTTTAAAGTGATGACTTAACAACGATGCTGATTGGATGAAAAATTCGTGCGATTTCTTTTAACTAAATGCGCACATTGACGAAGTTTTCCGTCCAATTTTCCATATGATATCGCCATCAAGAAAAGAATTATAAGATTCGTTTCTTAATAGAAAACGAATTATCTGTATGACAAAACAAAAATAGGTGTTTTTTTAGTGATGTATCCCGGGTTGGGGATGCTTTAGAAATCGTAAAAATTACCGAGATTCGTTACAGGAGAATGTATGTTGTCATGAAATTTACAGAGATTTGTTACGGGAGAATCTATGTTGTCATGAAATTTACAGATTCGTTACGGGAGAATATCGAAATTTACAGAGATTCGTTACGGGAGAATGTCTGTTGTCGTATGTATCGACCGGTTACGATAGCCTAGTATTTTGTGAGCTCGTTTCGCAAACATGAGGTCCCAGGTACGAATCTCGATCCGGGCGACCGTATAAACCTAAGACGTTTAAAATAATAACGTAGATATTTACTGTTTCTTCTCCAAACGCCCGGCAATAGAAGGGAAAGTTACGGGTCTTTTGGGGAATGACTTAAAAAAACCCGGAGGTCCCATGTGTGCATTGACACTATAAATAACCGCCTGCTATAGTCCTTAAAGTCATGCATAGGTCAAAATTTGTGGTACTTCACCTACAACAGACTCTGTCTCTATTTTAGTGAAAAGCTGTCAGATTAGACGTAAAACAACACAAAAACATGTATTTGAGGTCTTTGATGTTTTTTTAAAAAAAAATATTGATAGCTATATTCTAATTACACGTATTTTAACTACAAAGGACTTGCTATATATATACATGTGCTTTATGGAGGTGATAGTGATCCCATGCACATGTATTTGAGATAGAAATGATTTGGGGTTGTTTTAATTTGTGTTTTTTTGTTGTTGTTGTTTTTTTTTTTTTTTTGGTATTGAACATGGATTTGAGCTACAAAGAATTTGTTATGTGTTTTGGTGTTGGCAGGGATCCTCATGACATGAATTTGAGCTACAAATTATATGTTGTTTGTTTACGGAGTTCATAGAGATCCTATGTAAATGCATTTGAGCTACAAACGATCTGTTACTTTTATTATTATTATTTTGGTGTTGATAGGTATCCCATTTTAGAGATAAACCCTACTGATTTCCAGTTCAAAGGGTAAAATATTATGAGTTTTTGAATGTATATGGCAATTTTTGTCTCGCCAACTTTCACCAAACTTTGTAGGCAAATTGAGTACCACTAGTACAATTATTGTTTTTCAGGTCAAAAATTCACTAATTTTTTTTAATTAGGGAAGGGAGGTTTATTTATCATTTGTTTATGGTGTTAATTTGAGATCTTTACTATTTGAGATTACGAGATATTTTGAAATCACTCAAGTTATATGCGCTTTTAGGCCCTTATATATAATAAGAGCCTAATTTGGCCCCTATAATTTATGAACTTTGAGGTGAAGTGTTTGAATATATCGTTCTCAAACTTCAATTCTTGTGTGACAAATCTATTAATATTTTCTACCAGTTTTGTCATTTGTAATGCGATATCAAAACTGAGGCATTATATACTTTGTTGTCTTTTTTTCCCCGCTGAAAACATGACCGGTTGTACTTAGATTGAGAAGCATCGGATGCATTAAAGAACGTGACCTTTTTTTGAATATACAATTTACTTATCTATGTAATGATAATATCTATACTTGTATATATTTTCTTCCTCTGTGTATTTCTGGCTGTTTTGCATTAGGATACACGTTGGTACTTACATGTAATACATTAAGTATCATCATGTTCAAATGTCTCATGTTATGAACATTGTTTGAGCTCATACTAATAGTGCATATTCTGCTTTTTTATTCTTTTTTTTATTATCCTTTTTATAAACATTGCACATTGAAATGTTAACAACCATGTATGTTGTATGCCCAAGAGGGCCCCAATTTGGAAAATAAATCATACCATATATCTATTTTTCCATCTATCTTTCTTTCTATCTATTTATCGTCCTTCCATTTTTATATATATCTATCTTTCCGAGACCATCTATCTCTCTATCTATCTATCTATCTATCTATGTTTTTTCAATGCGGGAAGGATGTGTACTTTTTAATCAAAAGCCGAAAAACTAAAGTAGACTTTGCTTTATAAGGGTGAAGGTCATTTTAGGGGCAAAAATTATACCCACGCATACATAATCCTTTGACCATAGTTGCCGTTTATTCCCGAACTACTGTGTCGTTTTCAACTAAAATAGTATGCCTGCACAAAGGGTAACTAAAGTTTGTTCAGATAAAGGGTCGTGCTCACTCTCAAGAGTACATGGCTTTGTGGTGTCAAAATCTTATTGGTGTGATTTTTTATATTGTCCCCCTTTATCTTCAATAAGCTTGTTTCCGCAGGGCTCCGGGTTTTTGATACCTTACAGGAAAAATCTGGTCATCAAAGTGACCAGGCAGGTCAGATACTTCGTCATCACTTATAAACTGTCTTGCACGAAGTTCAGACTTGTATTGAGTCTCAGGAAGAGATAAAAGTTTGATGATACAAGGTCTGGTGAACAGGATGAACACGAGAGGGTTTCAAATCTACAACCGGCAGCTGGAAACATACATTGCCAGGAAGCAGCTCGTGGTTTCCCCTCCACTTTCTCTTATTAGCCCCTCCAATTTCCGCAGTTTTGTAGCATTGTACTGTCCATTGATGTTATGGCCTCGCTGTGAGGTGTAAAACGTTTATTATACCCTTGCAAACCCAGGATACTGATACCATGGCCTTGCTTACTGATTCCACCTGCTTAAACATTTTCTGGATCGAAGTGGTTCACCCAAGTGGTAAACCTAAGTTCAAATCTAGGTCACAATCCTTCTGAAAAGTTTCTGAGTTTCGTTGATATCAAAATCAAGTTTGATCACCCTCTAATCTGACGTCAACATCTTGTAGAAAGCTCATTTTAAGGCTATCGGACAACTCTAGCCGAACTGACCCTTACCTGATCATTAGGGTATCATTAACAGTCGGCCATTCCTTACCACCCAATGGATAGCTACAATTTGAGTTTCAGATGTGACATTTTGAGGGCGACTACCGGTCCCCTCCATTTCCATTTCTTTACAGTACAGTATTCTGTGGTTTTTATATCCTCGCAAATTCCATAGGGAGCCGTTCCTATTTTGTGAAGATAGTTCATCACTATTCGATTCTCTGATTTCTCCATTTCGCGGAAATATCATTACCAACTGTTATCGAGAACACATATCTCCTTAACAAAACCAACCTTTTCCAGACAGATAGTAAATCTCGGTTCTGTCACTCTTCTGAAACTGAAATAAGGAAACATGTGGAGGACAGGAATGGCTTGATAATAAAAAAACAAAACCCGGAACTCGCATGAAAGCTTCCTTATATGATGAATATTCCAAATTATATAAGAAATTTCGTGAAACCCATTTTCTGAATACGGACGGGGGCTACAGTTGTCGATTTAATATAAACACATTCTTATATAAGGTATTTTCAAGTTTACGCCATATGACAAAATGGCAGTTCAGTTTGAAAAACTTCAGAGGATGTAAATATCCAAAGTTAGAAGAGGTTGCTGATTTATTTCATGAAGCCAACAGGGGATTGTAAAAGCATGCCCTTTTTGTTTGAACTGGTTTTAGAATTTTTTTTTTATCATTTGGTTTATACCAGCATTGACAGTCTACGAGCCACTTGACTGTGAATCCACATCCGTAACTGCTACAGATTTTATTCCACATTGTTCAAACAGTGATTAGACAAAACTGTGTTGGCCAGAATTGGAAGAAAAAAATATGCCATTTGTGGAAGTTGGTCCTTTTCCTCGTGACATGCTATTGAGAGTACCTTGCTTGTTGAATAAGAGCTGCAACACTCAATTAGACGATAAATCAATTTTTCCTACTAACAATACACACATTTGAGATGTACACCACCAAGGAAGGGTATTTGGTTTACTGTAGTTACAGGGATCATTTGAGTCAAAGATTACAGAAAAATGACTGTTTTGGTAACGGTTGCTATAGAGATCATTGGGTCTGGCTAGGATTTCTCGAAAAAATCTCAAACTTCAACTTACGTTTGAGATTTCTTTTATTTCATCAGTCAAAATTGGAGTAAAATATTGGATTTAAGTCCAAGTTTCAAAGGGTTGTTTTTTTTTCAATAAAACAAGACCTGAAATTACAGAAGGGTGTTTTGGTCTATGGTAGTTTTAGTTATCATTGGGATCTGAAATTACAGAAGGGTGGGTGTTTTTTGGTAATGATAGGGGATTCCATATGTATATGTACAGAGTATATACCATATCCTTATACTCAATGTTAACGAAACTTCTTTCATGATCACCTTAAGGTAACCACGTGATTTATCACGTACTTAGTCGATCGTGTTTCCTCGCGAGATAATTGTATTTCATTTTATTAATGAAAATCATATGATTGACAGACATTGTTGTGATTTGTTGCTTGTTGGTTAACGTCCCAACAAGAACATTCACTTATACGGAGAGTTCGTCATATTTAGGTGAAGTGCCACAAATTTTGTCCTGTGTTATGAACTCCTGTCATTGCAGTTAGGGTTCTTCATCGCATCAACGCCTACATGTACCAAGACATGCGGACTTGGGTTATAGGATTTCATCCAAAAGACCCGCAATTTTTACTTCTAAGAACAACGAACCCACAATCTCCTGAAGGGAAGCTCTACCACGGAATTGTCATGGCGGTCACACTGTTACGATATTACAAATCCAGATGTCCAGAACACGATTCAGATATTTTTTAAATATATCTATTCTCAACAGATTGGGTGTGCTATACATTGGAATATCTTTTTTCGTGGGGTACGGTTTCAGAAGTTGGCAGATTATTCTTTGATCTGTTTCCTTAACCACACTGTCAATTCGTATTTCATGTTACCATTCTTTGAACCAGGCATTCAATTTTTCTGATCGAGACATGATTGAGATTGGCAATTGGAGGATCATCTATAGTCGCGAAAATTAAACCACCACCAATAGTAACAATGACCTCCTATATATATATATATATATATATATATATATATACGGTAACTAGATTTCAAATTTCCAAAGAAGCATGCTCCCAGGGAGAAGAACAAACCGTACCACTCCTGTTTCCTGTACTCCTGTGGAAATGTTAAACGGGGTTGTTAGTGGCGATATCATCATGTCATCTGGTGAATGTAGTCACAGAGAGGAGGAAATAATAAAAAGGAAAGTTGATACAACTGAAGAGCCAGGAAATGGAAATTATTTAGTTATTTCTGAGGGTGCATTAACAGTCATATAGACCGGACCGATCTTGCAATGGTAGTGTTCTTGAGGCATATTGGAATAATCAAGAAACAATCACCAACCAAAATGTCCTGATAATCATTTGTTTTATTTTACATAATTTGTACCCAGATAACATCAAATATTTTGCATAATTGCAACAAAATTCACATTCCCTGCCAGTTTTTATTTCATTTTACGGGCCAGATAACATCACATATATGGCATTATTGGTTTCTAAACTCTCTAGAATCTTAGAAAACTCACCAAAAATGTCAAACGGAGTTTTTACGGCGTCATCACTAAGAATGAATGTTTTCCGTATTTGTCCCTGTAATTAGACTTTTGGAAAAATGGTTTTGATTATTCACCCACTTAAACTCTGAGGATAGTAGGTGTAGGACGACGATCAGATTGCAATAGATCGTATCTGGCAAATAAAAGGCTTCCAATACGAGTATGAAAAGCGCTGTACTCGTGTTATTAATTGAATTCGGTAATATTACAATTCAACAATGGCAAATCGGGAAAAAGTCCCCGGGCACCGATCATATGATCGGATGCAGAATCTGGAATAATTTGTTATCGGAAAAAATCTGTCGGATGCTGTATTTATTTTACATACTCATTCGTTCATATTTCTATCTCGCCATCTAGTTTCCATGACTACCGAACGAAACAATACTCTTTTGGGACAGATAACAAAAGATTTTCTCGATACGCGGCGCCTGATTGATCACGTGATAAGATAGTCCCAATGATAAGCTCTCTCAGTCGGCGAAATCGATGTTGATAAGACGCTTGCACATAAATGAAAAAGATGGTCGAGATAGTATGCCGAAGCGAATTTCCATATAGTCCAATCAATACGAACTTTAGATGGAGGATGCGATATCGAGGCTGATATCCGCTTTGGAAAAAATGGAATATTGGAAAGCACCTACAAACCACCAGAAGATAACGAACTCAGCATAGTGATTTGGACCGTTTGTGGAACATCAAACGTTCACCTCGTTTCTCTGTCAAACTAACGCTTGTAATTAGTGTTCCACATGTAGTTATTTACAGACTGCAAGTACAACTTCTAATTAATCATCCATTGTTAATATTGAACGTAAATATATTTCTTGTAAAAAAAAAAAAATCAAACGAAAAGTTTGTTTTTACCTCTGCGGGCTGGGCGGTGAGTAGGATTGAGTGAGGATTTTCTACATGGAATAGAGAGTCAAAGAGATGTTTAACATAACCCATGGGATGACACTGCAATAGGCAAAGGCATATCAAATGATTCAGTACACACAACATCATTCACTCATCGGACGAGGATGGGAGGACGACATCTATATCAAAGACTTGTCATCAGTCTGTTTCTGTTGTAGTCTAGTCGTGCTAATTATACAGCCACAAATTAGAACAGAAAAGGTTTCTCATTGTCAGGAACCAGCTGCAGCTGACTTTTCAAAGACCGCGTTTCAAACTAAGTTCGGATTGGGTGTGTTAGGTTCATACGTAATAACACAGAGTTGTCGCTTTGAATTTAGAGCTTGTTTCAGGAGGTTCGATCCTATCTTACGATTCGAAGATTATCAGTTACATTTCTAGTATTTTTGTTTCTCTTTGATGTTTGAAAATCGTTAGAAATATGTTTTTGTTATATTTTTGTGAAATTCTTCGCCCTCTGGGGGTCCTTGATAGTAGCGATTATACGTCGAACATTTACCTTGCCAGGGCGAGCTTTGGTGGGGATAATGTAACGCTATCACCAACCTGTACTTGTTTTTCAATTACTAATATCTTCTCCTAGATAAAGGGGATGCTTCGTAGATATTTTTATCATTTTTCATCAATTCTGAGAGATATCGTTTTAATCTCCTTTTTCCTTGAAAAATTTTTGGACTGAATTTATCATTTCATATCTGAATCAAAAAATGATTTTCAAGGTACTGTAACATAAATGTTGAATTCAATTTTAAAGGAAATTTTTGAAAATTATATCAATGCACTTGACGCATTTGTGTTTGGTGACTCACATGTTTTTGTTTTTTGGGTTTTATTTTTATATATAATTATGTGATGTCTTTGTACTAAAAGTGGCTTCATTGGCTGTAGTATTTTCAATTTAAAAGATGAAGCTAATGGTACATGTAAATCGGCAGTAAATAGCACAATTTCAATAACTTCAGAGGACTATGTGTTTCAATTTCAATAACTTCAGAGGACTATGTGTTTCAATTTCAATAACTTCAGAGGACTATGTGTTTCAATTTCAATAACATCAGAGGACTATGTGTTTCAATTTCAATAACTTCAGAGGACTATGTGTTTCAATTTCAATAATTTCAGAGGACTATGTGTTTCGGTTAATGTGCACAAACTACTGAAATGTTTCACCATGAGAGTAAATTTGCAAATATGCTCATTCTTGGGTACACTACGATTCACCCCCCCCCCCCCCCTTCGCTGTGACAGCAACTTTGCTTTTCTGTAATAAAACATTTCCTTCAAAGATAAGTGAATTAATTGAATATTTTTTTATTTTTTATTTTTTTTTTTTTTACATTTTCTGATAACTTTTTATGATATTCAAAGAAATTTTCCATTTTAGCTCACCTCACCTATGGTCAGAGCGGGTTCACAATAGGATATAGAGTTTTGCATAAAAATACATGCATGTATGTATTTTCTTTAAAAAAAAATCTTCTCATCTACCAATAGTATATAATTTGACAAATTTTTATAAACAAGCATTATCGTGTCGCGTAAAGCACGATTTCCTATATATGAAAAAAAGGTAAAGCTAACTGTAAAATATGAACGGAATAGTAATGTGCATAAGAAGAAGTATTTAAACGTCCAGATATTAATCTTACCGGTACTTGAAATTTCATATTGTTAAGGTACAATGTCATTAATGATAAATGTAATTAATTTCTCATTTGTTCGTCGTCAGCTGGCTGTTGTCAGTTTTGTCATTGATTTTTAACATTTTTCGAGTCCACAGGGCCCATTTCAATCACACTAACCTAAAAACTTCCTTGGGTAGAGAAAATTGTATCGTCTTCAGAGGAAGGGACATGTTCCCTTACAAGTGAAGATTAAAATAGGCTGATGTATTCACGAAATATTGTTTCTGAAGATCCATAGGGCCAGAAAAAAGCCCACAAAACATTTCTGTACATGTATGATGAAAATTCAAGTCTGTTTAAACCATGACCCCCGAGAAGGGGGGGGGGGGTAAAAATTATAGGGAAAATTTTCAAGAGACGCAAAGGTGAATTTTGTAGATCGAATGTTCAAGCCGTGACCGCAGGGGACAGAGTGGGGTCCTCACACAATAGGGGTCTTACGAATGCATGTATAGGGAATTTCTTTTCATAATTTTCCCAACAAGTACCACAACGAAAAATGTTTTTAGATAAAAATGCAATAATTCTTAAGTATATATTGAAGTTGTTCAAGCCGCGATCCCCGGGGTCACAATCACAAATTTTATGACGGAGCGTAGAGTGAACTTCTAGTTTATAACTACAGACCAGGTTTTGCACTTTAAATGAGAACAAAATATCTTTGAGAAATATTGTTGAGATCTTTTGATTTGGAACATTTTATGCGAAAATATCTAGGCTTCTAATGCTGTATAGGGGAAAATTTTTACATATGTATCAAGAATGTTGGTTTCTGGGTATGAAAGATTTATAATCATTATATTTCTTCTTTTTTATTGCAGTTGGTTGTCGTCCGTCGTGCGTTAACAATTGAACATTTCTAACTTTTTCTTCATAACTACCCGTCCAATTCTTTTCAAATTTGGTATGAGGCATCATTGGGACAAGGGGGACATAAATTGTAAATTCCAGGACTTCAGCACCCCTTCTTCTCAAGAACCGCACACATGTAAGAAAAACTAAATGCATAGTGATGTAGAGCAGGAAGGCCTTTACCATACTTGTAAATTTCATGATCCCCGGGGTAGGGGTTCTGACCCCAGGGCAGGGCCAAACTTGGTATATAGTGTTAATGTGTAAAACACTTAAATAATATCTTCTTTAGTGCTATTGATACTAAATTGAAAGTAAATAGATATTTAGAAAGAACAGGTGGTCCTTTACCAAAATTGTAAATTTGATGATCCCAGGGGTAGGGGATTTGGTATCAGGGTGGGGCCAAAATGGTCAGTTATTAAATGTGTGAACAATAGACATTTTTAACTTCTTGATACTATCATTCCAATTCTTTTCAAACTTAGTATGAGACATATTTGGAACAAGGGAAACATAAATTGTAAATTTCATGATTCCTGCACCCCTGGGGCCGTAGGGGCGGGGTAAAAACTGCCCAAAATTGACAATTTTTCAAAAATCTTCTTCTCAAGAACCGCACACATGTAAGAAAAACTAAATGCATAGTGATGTAGAGCAGGAAGGCCTCTACCAAAAATATAAATGTCATGATCCCTGGGGTTGTGGTTCTGACCCCAGGGCGGGGCCAAACTTGGTATATTGTGTTAAATGGATAGAGAAGGTAGTCTTTTACCAAAATTGTAAATTTGATTTTCTCCAGAGTAAGGGTTCTGACCCCAGGGTGGGGCCAAACTTAGTATGTATGTGTAAGTTTGCTGATACTGTATAAAATCTAAATGCATACTTCGAAATAGCAGAAAAGGATGTACAAAAAATGGTGAATTTCACAACCCAGGGTTGGACAGTGAAGTTTTAAGGTATTCAATGTATAATGACCATATTTCATATCTAAGAAATGGATGGTGGAATATTTGTAATCTTGGTATCATTTTGAAGGGTTCTTCAAATAAAAATAATCCACCATAGGAATTTTCAAAATTTTGTTTACTGCCTGATTTATTTCACCTAGAATTTAACATTGAAGTATATGGGAAAAGCATGTTTTATTACAATATTTTAAAAACAAATTATATTTTCATAATTATCTCTTGGTAGAAAGTTACAGATACTTTCTTTTTATGAAAATATGAAATAAAATTAATCATTGACCATACACATTTTTAGAAAATTAGATTTTTCGTATTTTTACAAAGGGCAGACAACTCTTCCAAAAAGTCTTAAGTGCAAAAAGGTCAGCTTCTAATCACTTACCAGTCATGTGAATTTCATCTGCTTCACTTTCATCATTATTTAATAATAAACGTTTATGTTGATCTAAATCCTTCAAAATTGTTCGTTATCCTTTCATTATACATGGAATACCTTAAGAACACATCTTGTTTATACTGTTGCTGAACATTAGAATTTAGCTTAGATATTCAGTACAGGAATTTTTTTCTAGATTTCATAGCCTATGGAAGTAGTGATACTTCTTCACTAGTATTCAGGTGACCGATAAGGCCTGTGGGCCTCTTGTTTAAAAAGTATATTAATTTTCATATACCACCATATCTCTACATACCCTCTTCAGTCTCCTCCCCTTTTTTCTGCGGAAAAGATTCAAACCTAAGTTGCACCCCACCCCCGCCCCGAAAATTGTCTGGATCCGCATGTATAGACATTCAATTTGTCTCTCTTTTGTACTTACATATGTGTATTAGTAATTCAAAATTTAGGTATTTCAAACTGATGGTTTGCCATCGTTACTATTAACACAGTTGAATCTCCATGAAAATTAATTTAAAAAGAAAGGGAAATAACTTACATACATGTAATCAAACAATCTATAATATAAATTTTTGCACTTGGAATGTTGTAATAAAGTTCATTAGGTCATCTTAATTAAAATCATCCATAGTATTAATTTTGTGGTATAAATTCAAATAATTTACATCCATATATCATAGAATTTGAACTTATAAAAGAATATAGAAATTATTAAAATAGAGAGCTGTAGAGGGGGGGGGGGGGTGTGTCAGAGATATTGTAGAGTCTGGAATGTATTATTTTACTCGTTGTCTGTGATATAAACAGAAATTACAGATGGAAAACACATAGTGTTGGTAATTTCCAGTCTTATTTTAATAACCCCTCATTGGAAAGTATAAAAATATATTGCAATTGTTTATACAACGATCAATATGCAGAATTTATCCATAATGCATCTTGAAGTAATTTTTGTTAGCCTCTAATTCACAAAATTCAACATGTATTTAAAACAAGGGATACAACAACAGTATTATTTGTTCTTCCCGACTCTATAGACATAACGAGCTTGTTGACGAATCGAAACCTCGCCCTGAACTATCTATGATGAGGAAGGACGGGGAACATTCAGACAAGGGCTGGATTAAATTGACCCTGGGGTTTCCGAGGTGAATGTTTTAAAAAAGAAAGAAAGAAAGTTGACATCAAACGATGAACCAGTGAGTATGGCATGAACTTCCAGTTGGATCCACGGCCCAAGTCGGTTATAAATGCATGTATAAAGACATCGAATTTCAAATGTTTATTATGAAAGTAAATTGAAATGGGTAGTGTCTAGTTGAAATGGGACAAAGGCGGAACAAGGAAGTGCTAATGTTAGGTACAACGGATATAGTGAGAATTCGGTCTCTAAAATGAAACTAAATAAGTGAAGGAATCTGTGTAGAGTTATGTTTCTTATTTTATTCAGAAAATAAACGACAAATTTCATCGACGTCAACGAACTAAGATCTGAGGAATTTGTTATGAAATATGGGGCAACTAACTGGAAAAGGAATGCCACAACGAGGATTTAAATATTAAAAATAAAAACTGTTGCATCATATATTATTAGGTTCTTTACAGCTCCGCTGGGTTATCTTGTACACGACATTAGAACGATCAGTTTCTTTGTCTATCAGGGATGATATATGGAAAACGTAGACATGGGGTGTAATCGTAGGCTACGAGGAGAATATATTAAGTGTGAAGATTCTTATTTTTCTATCAAGGTGCACCAAGCTGAGTCGAGACCAGGGTCGGGTTATATAATACGCGTGCGAGAAATCATGTTCACTTTTGACTGACTTCTCCATGCAATGGGAAGCCACAGCGATCCAGTACATTTCACAGATATCCCGATGACGGACAATAATTGTATATCTATGATAGAAGCTTCTAAAGAGATTAACTTTAATAAAAACCATTAATATAACGAGAATAGAGTTATTGATTCTCGTGAGAAAATTTACGTTTGTGTGCCCACGCGTCTCTTAACAGTTATCATAGATTCAAGTTCACAGTCGAATCACACCACTGTCTGATAACCATCATTAGATAAATTAACTCGCTCTACTCCGCGAATTAAAGAAATAGTGAAAATAAGAGTCCCGCAAAATGAGACGACCCCTCCTAACGTGGCGTTTTGTAAGATAGCATTCTGTATGTGTTATATACTGAAATCGGAGCACAAAGAATTTATTTTATTTTGGAATTTTTCATTCTATTGACCTTGACTTTTTATTCTAACCTTGAAAATCAGTAGGAATCAAGATCTTGGTGTTAAGATAGTATCACTGCAGTGCTTTTGAAATAGGATACAAAATACACAACAAAAACTAGTTTAGCACAAGGAAATTCAAGTGATTTTTATTGAAAACTACCAAGGATCCTAAAAGTTGGATAAAAATTGAAATAAGAAATTTGACTTAGATATTGCACACAAAGAATTCTAAAATTTCCCTTTCAGTAGCCTTGATCTTTTATATCAAACCTTGACAACCAATGAGAAGTTTGCACAATACCATTCCTGCTAATCTGACATGCTCATCTTTTACACAAGACTTTACGGAATCTCCTTTCCTGTAATATCAAACTTTTAAGGACACTTGATCAACCAAAAAATATATTCAAGGGTTGATTTATATTTTTGGCTTAGTTTGGTTGTAACAAGTACAAATATAAAATTCTTTAAAAAAGAATTAAAGCACTTGTAAATTTCATATGATGTTCGAAAGTAGATATATATCAATTACTCCTCGAAAGTAGAAATATAACACTCCTCCTATATAACTGTTTTGGACTTCATTGAGAATTTATATGAATAAATCACGTTCCATATGGTAAATTGCAATTGTATTCATTATACTATAAAAACATTAAAAAAAAATTCATAATTTTTTTGAAAAAAGTTTGTAGCAAGTGCCGTTAACATAATTTTGAAAACCAATAAGAAACAGGGTTTTGTATGAGGTATCATTCCTGCTCGTTTGATAAATATCTTGTATACAAGGCCTAGCAAAGAACGCATGGGAGAGCGTGCGCACAAACGGACGGTCAAATTATAGTGTTGGAGTATATCCCTTTGCAACTTTGTTAATTAATTGCGAAGAGATAACAAGTCATAGTCATCTAAAACTCGTCTACGTGTAGAACCACTGCATGCGCCAGAAAAGCTCAAACTTGTGTGATTCAAACTCCTTTGTAGATCCAAGTGTTTCCAAACCATGGTCTCTAGAACCAGAGCGGGTCTACAATACTCTCGAAAATAACAGACTTATTATTAAGGATTATTTGTCTTAAAATCATTGCGACAGAGGCTAGGATATAGCAAAAATAGACCTAGGAATCAATAATTTGTTAAGTTGATAGAATCTTATTAAATACAGCATCATGTTGTTTAGTGTGTACGGGTAGAAACATTTTCTTAACAATTGATAGGATGTCTTACAAAAGAAATCTAATAAATATCACGCTGACCTGGATTTCTCCAGAGAAAAAAACTGAAGTCAAAACTTGGGACTTAATTAAGTCCGAGACTTTACTCAAATTTTGACTGCCCAAATAAAAGGAAACTCCAACTTAATTTTCTTTTTGGATCACTATCCCGAAGCTAGGATTGAAATGTGAAGAAAAGTAAAAATTCCCTAGTTAGCCCCTCGCAACAGAATTACGGAGATATATGGTACAAGTAACTTGACCCTACTTTTGATCGCACATTCGTTCAAGTGTTGGTTTGTTTGGCATTGTGCACAGGATTCATTAAAACTTGCTGGAATGATACCTTGTATAAATGCATTTGCTCCTATTGGTTTTCAAAGCTTCAGGTGAAAGACCAAGGCTTCCTGAAGAGAAATTCCAAAATTTTCTCCTGGACTACATTCCCAACATGACTGTTATCAAAGTTTACAGAATGGGACTTAGCTTACAGATTTTATTTTCTATTGGTCAACAACAAAATACAAAGGTCAGGGGCACCGAAAGAAAAGTTTCGAAATTCTTTGTGTGCAAGATTTTAGTGACATTTCTGATTCGGTTTTTATCAAATTTTCAGGAATTAAACCTTGTAGGTCCCTGTTGGTTTTCAAGAGGGAATGTAAACAGTCTTGGTAAATTGAAGGATAATTTCCTCGTGCGCTAGTTTTTGAATTTGTTTTGTATTCGATTCCAAAACTTGCCATCTTACATCAGGATCTTGGCACCTACTAGTTCTCAACTTTAAGAATAAAAAGGAAAAGTCACCGATTGGCAAATTCCAAAATTCCTTGTCTGTTGTTTGAAGAGCACTTATAGTAATGGTACCTTTGCGATATAGTCTTTTACAACTGAATGGGTCTTTGCAGAGCCCTTGTTTATATTGAAGTTTGTTCAAACCATGTCACCATCCTCCCACCCCCATCTCCACCCAACATATATATCCAGTTAGTAGAACGATACCTAGAAAACTGACACACATGCACACCTTCAATTTGTCACATGATTTTACAATGAAATTTCAAATGAACAAGAGGAAAAGGGAAGGGGGAAAATCTCTTCTTTGATACACTTCCCTGGATAAGGGTTTAGCTTTTGCATTGCATATTCCTTGTGAATGTAAAAATATTGACAAACATTACTAATTTGAAATAATTTTGAATGAGCAAAATAACTTTAAAATATTGCCATCAAATATCATAGAATATGTAAGATCAAATATCATAGAATATATAAGATCAAATATCATATAGAATATATAAGATCAAATATCATATAGAATATATAAGATCAAATATCATATAGAATATATAAGATCAAATATCGTATAGAATATATAAGATCTCATATAGAATATATAAGATCGCTTTTAGAAATTTCTTTCGGATAACTTTTCATTTACAAAATACCGTTCATCCCGAAGTGAACTTTTCGACAAAAAATGTAGTTCCTCTTATTTAATTGGAAATGAATACATGTATATATATATATATATATATATAAAGCACTAAATAATCACAACTAGGTACTGAAAATTTTCGCCCAAGCCCGTGGTCGAACCAGCGACGTACGGCACCCACCGCCTAGCAAGATTGTCAAACCAGTGCGTTAGTCCACTCGGCCACATATATATATATATATATATATATATATATATATATATATATATATATATATGTGTGGCCGAGTGGACTAACGCACTGGCTAGCGGAGATGGGGGTGGGGGTGTTACGCCGCCTTTGGGAATGACAAAAAGAACATGTTTTCCCATGTATAGATATAGTATGCATATTAGCGTATCTTTTCTCATTTAGATTAGGAATGAAACGATTTGAAAATTCTGGAGCTCGTTAATAACCAATGTTACGTACCTCAACGCATACTATCGCGCCGCACATGCATGGATAAGATTCAATTTATTTTAAATCTTTATCACAAATGCTGTCCTCTTATCGTCTTTATTTTCCCGGAGAAAAGGCAGGGAGAAAAAATCAAATTTTGTATAAGAGTGAAAACAATAAAAATCCCGATCATTCCGCGATTTCGGCGGATGACAAATGATGTCTGGCCTGGCAGGTTTTACGGAAGATAAAAGACAGGGCAAAATTTGGGGGGTGACCCTCTGAAGTGCGAAACACTAAATATATAGAAAAATATTATTGATTCTTCAGATAAAGTGACTACCGTGAGGCAGTTGATAACAACATGCCACGATACTTGGATTGTTGATAAATTAAAGAGCCTCTAACTTAATCCGAAAACAGATAATTTGTGATAAACTTTTAAAAAATTGTGAAAGGCAAAATCGTTTTAAAATATCAAAATTTCCAACGCGAATCAACTGATGTTAGATCTTTGAAATATGTGTTGATAAGAAAATGTTTGGTAAGATTTCGAAAATTGATTTCGTTCAAGCACCTGTATATCTCGGCAAAAATCGAGTAATAAGTTGCAGAGAAAAACAGATAATTTCAAAATTTGAAGATTATTTGATGATTAAGGACGCAAGCACACCCCAAGGGCTTTATGTATTGGACATTAAAGCCTGCGAATTTTATTTACATCTTCAAAAAAGTAATGATAAGCTATGTAGATATATAATGATGTTGCGTTGTTTGAAATCTTTAACTTGATAACGTCTTCTTTTATTAACTACATAATTATATCCACAATTGATATGAATTCAAATTCAACGTATATAATGGTGTGTGTTATAAATTTATGCTGATGATGAAATATCTAAGTGTTGTGTTATAAAATGTCAATAAATTAAAACAGACGCCTAACCTACCGTGTCCGTTAGAATAATAAGAAACAAAGGCTGCACGGAAAACACAGCTGGGTCTGAGGTCCACCGTATATATACCCGATATAATACGATAACATTTCAGGTTTATATTTTTATATATCTTACATATTATAATGTTTTGTCAATAAACCATGCTGTTTCAATGTACATGTATTCTATTGGTCAGTGAAAGCACAGCATGGTGTGCGTGTTATATATATATATATATATAATATATATATATATATATATATATATATATATATATATATATATATAATATATATATATATATATATAAAGCACAGAAATAGCAATGAACTCTTAAATGAACATAACTGCCCTAAGTGAAGAAATATTTAATATAAAGCACAGAAAATTTCACTTTATTTGGATACCCACTTCCGCCTCTACCCGGAACCAAATCTCCTAGCAGCGTGTAACCAACGCGCTGGACCGCTCGACCATCTAGGCAAGCGGTCTAGCGCGTTGGTTACACGCTGCTAGGAGATTTGGTTCCGCAGGTCGTGAGTTCAACCCCGGGTAGGGGCGGAAGTGGGTATCCAAATAAAGTGAAATTTTCTGTGCTTTATATATTTGTTTACATTATGGGCATATTTCAGATATATACCACCATGATACAATTATCTAGACGTTTAGATGTAAAAACACTACCAATCTATATACATATGTATTACAAGACTGAAAACGTGAAAACAAGAATACACAATGGGGGCGTCTAAAATACCAGAGTCCAGCCATATCTATTGAATTTGCATCAGTTTACTTCGAACATTTTTCCAAGATCATCCAGAGGGACAGATTTCACTATTCATTAATCTTCCTTTCACCCGATATGAAGAATTTTGTTCCTTGCGCCTACTGAGCTAGGAGTATTGCACACAATATTTATTCAGATTCCCCATTAAAGATATCTTATATAATTTATGAGATATCTTCAATATAATAAGATATCTGATAAATTTTATAAGATATCTAATTTAATTTACAGTTTATAAGTTATCTCCTAAAATATATACGATATCTTATAAACTATATAAGATATCTCATAGTTTATAAGATATCGTATACATTAAACAAGATATCTTATAAAAAATTATGAGATATCTTATTGAAAATAAAATATCTTGTAAATTTATTCTTATATGATATCTTATAAAACATAAGATATCTAATATGTTTTATAAGATATCTCAAACTTTATAAGATATCATATATTTTATAAGATATCTCATAAATGAATTTTTATATATCTCATAATTTTTATAAGATATCACATAAAAGAAAGTTTATAAGATATCTCATTAATATTATAAGATATCTCATATAATATACAGTTTATAAGATATCTCATAAAATATATGATATCTTATAAATTTAAAAAGATATCTCATAAACTTTATAAGATATACTGTATATTACACAAGATATCGCATAAAGTTTATGTGATATCTTATAAAATATGAGATATCTTATACACTTTCTTTGATGAGATATCGTATAAATGTTATAAGATATATTATCAAAGCCATGATATCTTATCAAAGTTAAAAGATATCTTATAAAAATCCATGTATGAAATATCTTATAAGATATATCTCATAAAATTTACGAGATATCTTATAAACATATAGATGTCTTATAAGATATCTTATAAAAAATATATAAGATACCTCAATTCTTTTATAAGATATCTTATGAAGGATATAAGATATTTCATATACTTTAGAAGATATCTTATAACTTTTATAATATATCTTTAAAAATTATGAGATGTCTTTAAAGAGGAATAAATGTAAAAACGGAGTGGCATATAGGAGAGGGTCATTCCGCATGCTCATTTGATATCACAAGCTTTTTCACTCGGCCAACCTCGGAATCAACCGAGGCTGGCCGAATGAACCTTTTTCAAACAATAGGTGGAGTTTTTAAACAAAAAGAAAAATAATAAACATCGCCTGTCATCCCAAATAATACGGATTTATAATTCGGGTGCAAAATGGCTTGGGAAAAGTAACAAATCTTATTTCAATTGTACCTCATCCAACACAGGTAACCCACTTCTTGGAAAAGGAATGTTTGGAAAACATCCCCGGAAACTTGATCCACAAAGAGCAAGTACACAGGTACGTTAATAGCTGCAATAGTGTAGCCCTCTCTAATTTTTTTTTTTTTTTTTTTTTTTTTTTTTTATAGGAAGAAAAAAAATTGGATAGGGCTACATTATTGCAGCTAGTACGTTAAGGACACAGACACTTGACATTTTAAATATCCTTGATTTAAAGAATATTAACCCATTACGATTAATTTGTTAACACGAAGACAATTTCTATCATATGTTCGACACACTACTCCTAAATTCCCCATGGTCAAGATTTAAATTACACTTCTTACGTAATTTCTATCACACGTCAGAAATTAAACTTCACATAAAGATATAGGTCCCTTGTAGTTTTTCGTAAGAAATGTAAAAGTCAAGGTCAATCTAGATGTCTTCGTCTCTTATAGTATAAAGGTTAAGGCCATTGAAAGGAAATTCTTACAATATTCTATGTTGCGAGGGTATATTCCGATTTGATGAACCCTTGATAATTGATTTTTTCCAAAAATTAAGACAGTGGTAGTTTGGTAAGCAATAAACGCGATAAAACTTCCGGTACATATGTACATTAAATACTTGACCCTTGCTGATCCTGTACAATTGAATTCGAATCAAAAAACAAAAGTTTGTACCATCATCAAATAGATAACCCTATCAAGGTTTATGTGGTACAGATTGTCAGAACTAATTACTCCCAATTACAACGATCTAAAAGGATGGATCCATCATCACATATCCCAAACCTTAGAGATTTATCTCCTATTGGCGGATCCGATTTTGCGGAAGCAGATATGGGTTGGCAACACCTGCAACGTGTAGAGCGTGCAACAACCCGGATACTAGTACCTCCAAAATACGACACCATAATCGTGTATCCTGGTTATAATGTAAAAACGTTTTTATTTATTTATTGCCTATGACCTCCGATGTTGGCAGGACTACCCGATACCGCGCGTGACTTTGGAGTAAGATCTTCATCTTCTGTGCAATGCTTGTACACAGTCAGGCTACCGACATCTCCCTCTCTTATCAACGTAATCCCTGCTTCGTCTGATTTTATCTCAGTTCTCTGCATTTCATCGAGAGAATCTCATTTTCCAGGTAGAGATAATGACGGTTGATGAGTTGGGAAGGTTCATTTTAATAGAACATATGTCACCGACTTTTCTCTTCTTTTTTCAATCGATATCCTATTTTGTTTTATCTAAAGAGATCGCATGAAACGAGTAAAATACATACACAGAAAATGAAAACAAATTTACTAAAATCGATTTCTTTCGTGGAAGTTTCAAGATAAAGTTTTTAAATCACATTGAATTTTCATCTACAATGTAAAATGTTTTAAATAGACTGTCACATTGTAAAAGGTTTAAATGAAATATTAGATGTGTCTTTTTCCCCGGATAAATCACTGGTATATTGACGATTAATAAGTTGTTATCAGTGAAGATTCACCCTGAAGGCTGGCTGAATATGTCGGGATAAGCACACCTGTGATATTAAAGCTAAAGAAACATTGTGTTTCATCAGTCTGCCTCCGATTGTTCTGTATCAGTGGAACCCAGGCATTCTGTAATCTTATTCCCACCTCACACAGATAAAGCAGGGAATCTTCGGAGGGAAAAACATCGTCATTTGTACAATATCGCAACAATACATGAAGACATTCTATACCAACGATTTCCTATCGAATTCATTTAATTAATGTGCATTTATCTATTTTTGTCGAAGGAAAATGGATGATACGAGCTGTTCCAAGATTTGCATTCCTGTTATGCTCCGATACCGAACTTTTTCTCTTCTTCTTATCGGTGGCACTTTCCTTCGATATACATGAAAGCCTGGATTGTGGAAGCCAAGGTGATACGATCGCTTATCTACCTACCCCACTGTCTCTCTGCTGCCGCATTATC